>NW_016821871.1:1100712-1131730 GCF_001698545.2 Rhinopithecus bieti | reverse complement strand
TTGAACAGTAATTTCCCATTTCATCCCTCCTGTGTTGTTTTTAAATACAGCAATGCAAACTAGCTGAAAATTGAAAAAAGTAAAAAATATTAAATGCACAGCACAAAAAATGAATAATAGGGTAAATTAGCTTGTGACTTCCAATAAGAAAGAAAGTTAAATAAGAGTTCATAATGTTTAAATATCATATAAAATAAACAAATTTAATTTATACTTGAAATTTTAAAATATTAATAACAAAACTAAAAGAAATACATCACATTAGTATGTATTTAATAAAACTAAATACAATTATGTTTAAATATTTCTAACTATGATAAATCATGAAAAGCTATAAAAGCATCCTATAAACTTTTGAATATTTAGGCAAGGAAACCATGTACATCTCTTTTTTAAAAAGTTTCATTCCAGTTTTGACACACAGGTGTTTTTGGTAAGTATATTAATTTATTTTCTTAGTGGAAATTTTCAAAGCAACAAAGAACAAAAAAGTTTTATCAATTATATTACCCAAAATCTTAGTACCCAGAGGATTCAGAGGCTAAAATTAAGCCTGAGAATAGCACTGCGTATATATATTTCACAGTGTGGAATTACAGCAAATGCTAATTACATTGTTTGTTCAGGGAAGGAATGCCTATAAACCACCTACAAATATGCCCAAAATAAAGGAAGGTATCTTGTGATTTTAACACATTAGACATGTAGAACAGTGAGACAAAAGCAAAAGCAGATAAAAACACTAAAATAAGTAAGTTTTTTAGAAGATTAAAAAAATGACTTTGCATAGTTTGGTTAATGATTTAGTATTGACTTATTCTGTCTCCATTTTATTTTACAATGGAAACTGTCTAACTGTACGCTAAATTATGCAATAAGGATACCTCACTACTCTGGAAAGAACGAGAGGACAGAATGGGTAGGAAATCATACTCGATTAAAGAGTGAGTTTTGATACATGATTTTGTGACTCTACCTCTTATGTAAGAATGAAGATTGTGGTGATAACTCCTCAATTCCTCATCAATGCAACTAGATGCCTTGAGTATACTGATGTGGAAAGCATCAAGAACAAGTAGGAGAAAACCTGAATGATTCAGATGAAGCCTATTTCCACAATATTATTTTCCTTATATCTGCTGTTCTGAATTTAACTAATTATCTCTTGACAGCTTGTATTGTTAAACTGGGTTAATGACATCAGAAGACAAGCAGCTGGATGGCTGTACTCCTTCAGTTTTCATACTACTGGTTCATATCCTCTCCTGACTCTCCTGACACTTGGATACATCCTTGAAATTGGATTACTGTATGAGATAAAAACAAAGAATGCAGCTGTAATTATGAATGTCTCTTAGGAACCTGTGCATCTGTAGTCATGATAATGATCATTGTGCCAGCTGCCTCTGCCTTCTTGTAAAGGCCCTTCATTTTTTCCCTGAAATTTCTTCACCATGAGATATCTAGAAATACACAATCTATTTGTGTTGCCAGTGATAGCAAGCATGGAAAAAGGTTTTCAGTATAATATATAGTCTGAATATTCTCAAAAGATCCTCTTAATGTCTCTAATAACAAAATAATTTTTTCATAGAGAACTATACATACATGCTCTCAGGTTATGTAAACTTCTGTTTTACTTATATTAAAGCAAAACTTTCCCTAAAATGAGAAAAAAATCTAAATGAATTTTATCATTATCTGAGGTGATAAAGTATTAAATATTGTGAAAGTTTCTATTTAAGATATTTTTAGAAATCAAATCTGGATAAAATTATTTGACAATTTGAAATAAATTCAGAATTTAAACAATTTATCCTATAACACTAAATAACACATACAAACATTTTTTGTTTGAGTGTGGTTGCCTTAAAATTTTTTGATAGTGCAATGAAAATAATGGCTACTTGTGAGAAAATCGTAAAAGACTGGGACAAAGAAGAGAGAACATAAATAGATAGATAGATAGATAGATAGATAGATAGATAGATAGATAGATAGATAATCGATGGATATGGATAGGTCATAGATAGATATAGATAAACAGAAAAGGTAAATTAACTTTTTGAGCCAGATGGTAAAGAAAGTTAATAGTATATAGTCATTAAATTTACTTGGTTATAATTATACAGTATGTCCAATGTTTAACAATTTCAAATGCAATTTAGTAGAATTCAGAGATTTTGGTATTTATATACATTTCTGAAAAAACAAAATATGTGAACATTAAAGATGACTTATATATGTAATTACTTATAAATGGAGAGTTTTACAATAGCTTGTACCCTTTATGAACCACACTTTAAAAGATTCAGTAAGAATATCTTTATAACTTAGATATTCTATATTTTCCTTGAGTAAAGTTTTACCTTTGATCATTTTAGTATTTTAGTTAATCCACTAAGATAATAGAGAATGTAGATGCAGGAAGATTGCAATAGGAATTACTAAAATAATAATAATGTTAAAAACAAAATAACAAATGTCGTTTAAATGCAGTGAGAAACAAGTGTATCTAATAAACAATAGAGTTGTACAACATGTGGCTTATCAAGGTTTTTTGTCCCTGTGTTATTCATTTCAATAATTCTATATTTCTAATATTAGATGATATTAAAATCAGGTGTTTCAAATGTGGTTTTAATTAGTAAATATACATTTACTCCATGGCAATCATATTAACATATTCTCTATTATTTCAAGCTACATACAATTTCAAATAATTGTACAGGTTGGTTTGAAAATTGGAATAAATCCAAATTAATATAACCAGTGATCACAGAAATATTTATATTTCACATACTCTCAGTAGGATTTGAATTGCTGATAAATGCAAAACAAATAGATAACAAGCAAAATTGTAAAACATATGTATTTTTATCTAGCTTCTGTTAAATCTATTTACAATTCAGATTAATTACAAACTATAAGACAATGTTTGAAAATTGTGTGTGAATGGTGCATTTGAGATATTAGGGATCTATTAAAGACATTAAGTGAATACATCTTACTCTCTTCTTTCTTTTAAAAATGAATTCTGGCCAGGTGCAGTGGCTCACACCTGTAATCCCAGCACTTTGGGAGGCTGAGGTGGGCTGATCATTTGAGGTCAGGAGTTTGAGACCAGCCTGCTCAACATGGTGAAACCCCACCTCTATTAAAAGTACAAAAATTATCAAGATGTGATGGTGGACACCTATACCTATAGTGCCAGCTACTTGGGAGCCTGAGGCAAGAGAATAGCGTGAGCCTAGGAGGTGAAGGTTGCAGTGATCTGAGATCTGAGATTGGGCTACTGAACTCCCACCTGGGTAACAGAGCGAGACTCCATCTAATAAAACAAACCAAAAAAAAAATTTTTTTTTAAACATTTTATGCAATAGCTTGCATATCTGCAGATTTTCTTGGCCTGTCTACATGATATGAAAATATCTGGATACAAATGGAAATGTAGAGCATTCATCCAAAAGCTTTTCAACCTGACATATAAACTCAGGTTATTTGAAAATGGAATGTGAAAGTATTACTGAACAATTTTCCTATGATTTACCTTGTTTAGTAACATTTGCTAATATTCTAAGTGCAAAATGAAAAACAAAAACCCTTGACATTAGAGTGTTAACATTTGAAGTCTCTAATCAATAAAACTTTTTTTGTTTTAACTCTTTAAATTATATTTTGTTATTGTTTTATTTGGGTGCTATATGATTTTATAATAGAGTAAGTACTAGCCAATGCTCATTTCAGGTAAACTAATGAATGATCATCCCATTAACATAAATTATGCCACTGCTAAACAAGTCAAACTTGTTTTGTTTGTTGGTGTTTGAGGCAAGGTTTCTTTCGGTCACCCAGGGTGGAGCTCAGTCACATGATCTCAGCTCACTACAACCTCAAAGTCTCAGGCTCAATGGATCCTCCCACCTCAGCATCCTAATGAGGCAAGGAACTTCTTAATTTAAATGGAAATATTTACTAAAACAAGTACTAGGATTTTATCTCTGCTACTAAGTAGAGGATATATGTGAAATTAAAGTACATTCCATTATTGAATTTACTATTTAATCTTGACAATATGATAGAATATTTTACAGAGAGCATATAAAGCCTTATCTTCCTTGAATAAATTAAAAATGGATTATACTTTTGTATATGGATATATATGTATATAAGTTATCAAATGATAGAATTTACTTCTTTACCTAGCCGAGTGGGATTTGATTCTAATAACTATTTCAGGTACAATAACAGGTTGAAAATGGGACATACAGTAAAACTGATATGCTTAAAAGAAACTACATCAAGTGAATTTATTAGAGGGTCTCTGATATGATTTGGCTGTGTCCCCACCCAAATCTCATCTTAAATTGTAGCTCCCATAATCCCCACATGTCATGGCAGGGACCCAGTGGGAGGTAACTGAATCATGGGAATGAGATTTTCCTGTGCTATTCTTGTGATAGTGAATAAGTCTCAGGAGATCCAATGGTTTTACAAAAAAGGGCAGTTCCCCTGAATGTGCTCTCTTGCCTGCCGCCATGTCAGACGTGCCTTTGCTCCTCCTCAGGCCATAAGAGTAAGTTTCCTGAGGCCTCCCCAGCCATTTGGAACTGTGAGTCCATTAAATCACTTTCCTTTATAAATTACCCAGTCTCAAATATGTCTTTGTTAGCATCATGAGAATAGACTAATACAGGCTCTGAGCAAGGCAAGACCACTCTCACAGGATAAGGAATTGCAGTCTACTTATTTTGACTACGTTGGTTGAGTGATTTTGGGCACCAAAGACTAGAGGTATATGGATGCTTTTTTATACCAAAAAAAAAAAAAAATCCCATTTTGATATTTAGGAATCCACGATTTCCCAAATCATGATTTTACTTTCATATAAAATAATATTTGATGCTCTGAATTCAACTTAAATTTTAATTAAGCAAAATAAAATGTTACTACACTTTAATAAAGAGAAACATTTTGTAAGAATAAGAGTGAAGTTAATAGAAAGAGAAAAGAAAATAGAGAGAAAATCAGCAAACCAAAATTAAATTTCTAAAAGATAACAAAATTGACAGATTTCTAGTTAGAGTAAGCAAGAAAAAATGGAGAAGAGACCCAAATTGCTAAAATAAGCAATAAAGATGAGTGAATCACAGCCAGTATTAGAAAATTAAAAATGATTTAAAGAAAATAATGGGCAAAATGAACAAATTCCTAGGAAGACACAAACCTGAACTGTGGCAACAAAAGAAGCCTCAGGCCCTGCCTGAATAAATTTCAGTGGCAGGCAGGCCACAGCAAGCACGATCCTTGAGTGAGCCCCAGTGATGTGTTGATCAGGGATACTGTGGGCTTTGGATGTGACATCAACTATAGTGGTCGTAGGACTGTCTATGTCCTTATCTTCCCCAAGTTCATCAAGACCATGTACCTCAGGTTGCAAGAGTCACAACAAACTTGAGCGTAAGGTGTCCTCAAGTGTTGAAATGACCGTAGTCTTAGGGAAGTTGAGAATGAGTACTCTGAATTTCCAGAAGTCCTCTAAATAAGGACTGGCACAAACAAGGCCAGGCTGCAAAAACTGGAACAAATACCCAGTTCTTCATTGCCCAGGCATCAATGTACGTCCAAAAGCACCAAGAACATTCAGGGAAATTTGACTTCACCAAAAAAAAATAAATAAATAAGTCAACAATGAACGACCTTGGAGAGAGAAAGATGTGGGACCTCTCAGAAAGGAGATTCAAAACAGCTGCTTTCAGAAAATTCAGTGAACCTCAATAAAAAACAGAGAAGTAATTTAAAAATGCATCAAATAAATTTTAGAAGAGATGAAAATAATTTTTAAAATACAGAATTTCTGAAGTTGATAAATACAATGGATGAACTAAAAAATAACATAATAAGGCCTGAATAGCAGAAGTGATCAAACAGAAAAAAAGAATCAGTGAGCTCACAAACAGTCCATTGAAATACACAGTAGGAGAAAAAAGGTAAGAATAAAAAACAATGAAGAAGGCATAGAAGGTTTATGAGATAATATCAGAAGAGGAATGTAGGTCATAGGTCTTCAAAAGAAAATAGAGAAATAGGTGGAAAGCTTATTCAAATAAATAATAACAGAAATCGTTTCAAGTCTAGAGAAAGATAAATATCCAGGTACAAGAAGTTCAAAGATTATCAAGTAGATTCACACCAACTAATTCTAAACCAAGGCATGTAATAATCAAATTCCAAATGTCAAGGACAAAAAGATAACACCATAAGCAACAAGAGAAGTGAATCAAGAGACATATAGAGGGCCATCAATAAGTCAGGAAGCAGACTTCTCAGGAAAATTCATACAGGCATGGAGGAAGTGCAATGACATATTCAAAGAGAAAATTTGCCAATGAAAATACTGGACCCAACAAATTTATCCTTCAAATATGAAGGAGAGATAAAGTATTTCCCAGACAATTAAAGCTGAGGAAATTTATAGCTACTAAATCTGCTTTACAAGAACTGCTAAAGAGAGTTCTTTAATCTGAAAGAAAAGGATGCTAACTACAATAAGAAACCCATTCTATGAGGCCAGCATTACCATGATAGAAAAGCCAGACAAGGACACAACTGAAATGAAAACTACAGACAAACATCCCTCATGAATATAGATGCAAAATATCCTCAACAAAGTACTTAAAAACTGTATTTGACAACACACTAAAAAATCATTCACCATCATCGAGTAGAATTTATTCCCGGGATACAAGGATGGTTCAATACAAATGAATAAAAAAAAATGTGATATACTACATTAAAAGAATTAAGGATAAAAACATATAATCACTTCATTAGATGCTGAAAAAACATTCAATAAAATTAAATACCCTTTTACAGTAAAAATCTCTTAAGAAAATGGGTAGAGAAGGAACATATTTCAACACAATAAAGGCGGTATACTATAAACCCTGGCCTACCATCATAATGAATGAGGAGAAGTTAAAACCTCTTCCTGTAAAGTCTGGAAGAAGACAAGCTTGGAAACTTTTATCACTTTTTTTTTTTTTTTTTTTTTTTTTTGAAATGGAATCTTGCTCTGTTGCCCAGGCCGGAGTGCAGTGGTGGCATCTTGGCTCACAGCAACCTTTGCCATCTGAGTTCAAAGGATTCTCCTGTCTCAGCCTCCCAAGTAGCTGGGATTACAGGCACTTGCCACCACATCTGGCTATTTTTGTATTTTCAATAGAGACAAGGTTTCACCATGTTGGCCAAGCTTGTCTTGAACTCCTGACCTCAAGTGATCTGCCCGCCTCGGCCTCTCAAAGTTCTGGAATTACAGGCATGAGCCACCGCACCCAGCCTTACCACTTTTACTCATCATAGTACTGGAAGTCCTAGCCAGAGCAATTAGGCAAGAGAAAGTAATGAAAGACATCCAAACTGTAAAAGAAGAAGTCAGATAGTCTCTATTTGCCAATGACATGATCACGTGTATAGAAATTCCTACTGACTCTACCAAAAATCTGTTAGAAATAACAAATGAATTCAGTAATATTGCATGATACAAAATCAAAATACAAAAATCAGTACCATTTCCATGTAGAATTTATTTCAGGGATAAAAAGATGGTTCAATACAAACAAATCATGCACCAGTCAATAGTGAACTACCAGAGAAAGACGTCAAAAAAGCTATTTAATTACAGAAGCTACAAAAAACAAACAAACAAAAACACTAGGAATAAATTTAACCAAGGAGGTAAAAGATCTTACAATGAAAACTGCAAAACTTTGATTTAAGATATTAAAGAGGATACAAATAAGTAGAAAGATACCCTATTTGTAGAAACTGGAGGAATTACTATTTTTAAATTGTCCATGTCACCCAATACAATCTACAGATTCAATTACATTCTTCACAGAAATAGATAAAACACTCCTAAATTCCAGGTGAAAATACAAAGGCCAGATAGACAAAGAAATCTTGATCAAAAGAACAAAATGGAGGCATCACACTACCTGGTTTAAAATATACTACCAAGAAATAGTAACCAAAGCCACATGGTCCTAGAAAAAAAAAAAAAAAAAAAATACAGAGGCCAAAGAAATAGAATAGCGAAGTTAAAATAGAGTCATGCATTTACAGTAAACTAATTTTGAAGAAAGACACTAACAGCACACATTTGGGAAGGGCAATCTCTTCAATAAATTGTGGTGGGAAAACTGGATACTCACATGCAAAAGAATGAATTTAGAACCCTATATTTTGCCATATACATAAATCAACTCAAAATTGATTAAAAATTTAACTACAAGCCACAAACTATGAAAATACTAGAACAAAACATAGCAAAAATATGTCATGATATTGTCAGGGCAAGAATTTTTTTGAATTGACCTCAAAAGCACAGGCAAAGCAAAAATAGACAAATGGAATTACATCAAACAAAAAGGCTTCTGCACCACAAAGGAGGCAATCAATAGAATAAAGGGACAACCCACAGAATGGGAAAAAGTACGAACTAAACTGTGCTTTTAAAAACGGGGTGTGTATATGTATACACACACACACACACACACACACACACACACACGTATATACTCAATAGCCAAAAAACAACTCAATTTAAAAATCAGCCAAAGCCGGGCGCGGTGGCTCACGCCTGTAATCCCAGCACTTTGGGAGGCCGAGGTGGACGGATCACGAAGTCAGGAGATAAAGACCATCCTGGCTAACACGGTGAAACCCCGTCTCTACTAAAAATACAAAAAATTAGCCGGGAGTGGTGACGGGCGCCTGTAGTGCCAGCTACTTGGGAGACTGAGGCAGGAGAATGGCATGAACCCAGGAGGCGGAGGTTGCAGTGAGCCGAGACCGTGCCACTGCACTCCAGCCTAGGCAGCAGAGCGAGACTCTGTCTCAAAAATAAATAAATAAATAAATAAATAAATAAATAAACAAACAAACAAATCAGCCAAAGACATGAATATACATTTCTCAAAAGAGGACATACAAATGGCCCTGAGGTAGGTGAAAACGCATGCTCAACATCACTAATCATCAGAGAAGTGCACACCACAACCACAAAGAGGTGTCGCCTTATCCCAGTTGGAATGGCTTAAAAAGTTATAAAATAATAAATACTGGTAAGGGTGTAGAGAAGGAAGAACTCTTACACAATTTTTGGTAACATAAATTAGTAAAACCACTGTGAACAACAATATGTAGTTTCCTCAAAGAGTAAAAAAATTAACTACCATATGTTCCAGCAATCTCATTATAGGGTATCTATCCAAAGGCAATGAAATAAGTATGTTAAATAGATATCTGTATTACCATGTTTATTGCAGAGCTATTTCCAATAAGTCAAAATATGGGACCAGCCTAAATCCCCATCTACAGAGAAATGGATAAAGAAAATGTGAAATACATATGTTGGTATTAAGTCATAAATCAGAATGCAATTCTGCCATTTGGATGAAACTGGAAAACTTTACCTTAAGTATAGAAAGACAAACACCATATGATTTTACTCATATATGAAATCTTAAAAGACTGATTTCATAGTAGAGTATAAGAATTGTTACTAGAGGCTGAGAGGCTGAGGGAACATGGAGTTGTTCGATGTGTCCAAGGTCACAGCTAGGCAGGAAGAAAAAGATTGGTATTCTATTACACAGTCAGATGATTATAGCAAATAAAAATGCATTGTATATTTCAAGATTGCTAGAAGATAAGATTTTGAATGTTACTATTACAAAAAATAATAAATGTTTAAACTGATGAATGTGCTAATTACCCTGATTTGATCATTTCACAATGTATATATACATACATTGAAAGAGCACATGGTGCCCCATAAATATGTAAAATTATTTGTCAATTGTAAATAAAAGTTCATTTCAAAAATGTATTTAAATGGGAAAATATGCTCATTGATAGAAGGTTTAATATTGTTAGAATATTAACTGTCCTCTGAAATTGAGGTGTAGATTCAATGATATCTCTACCAAAATCTCATCTCTGGTTCTTTAAATTAAAACTGACATGATGGTTCTGAAATTCATATTGAAGTACAAGAAACCTAGAATAGTGGAAACAATTTTTTAAGAGAACGAATTTGGAGGATTCACATTTACCAATATCAAAACTTACTACCAAGGTCTAGTTATCAAGACAGCAGAGTTCTAAGAAAAAGAAAACAGATAAATTCCATGTAATTGAGAATAGAAAAATAAATCCTTATATATAATGTCAGTTGATTTTTACAAGAGTTCCATAACAATTCAACAAGGAAAGACTTGTTTCCTCAACAGATGATGTTGGGGCAAGTAGGTATACATACATGAAACAATGAAGTTACACCTCTACTTCACCCATATACAAATATTAACTCAAAATGGAGCACAGACCAAAATGTAAGAGCTGACATTGTAAAAGGCATAGAAGAAAAAAACGGGGAAATCTGAAGACACTGTAGTCAATGATTTTTTTAGACACAACCCCAAAAGCATAGGCAACAAAATAAAAAAAATACAGATAAGTTAGATTTCATGGAAATTAAAAAGGTTTGTTGTGCAAGGCACGGTGGCTCATGCCTGTAATCCCAGCGGATTACATGAGATCAGGAGTTTGAAAACAGCCTGGCCAACATAGTGAAATCCCTTCTCTACTAAAAATACAGAATAATTAGCCCGGGCGCGGTGGCACACACCTGTAGTCCCACCTACTCGGGAGAATGGCTTGAATACGGGAGGCGGAGGCTGCAGTAAGCAGAGATTGCCCCACTGCACCCCAGCCTGGGTGACAGAGTGAGACTCCGTCAAAAAAGAAGAAGAAGAAGAAGAAGAAAAAAAACTAGTCACAAATAATATGTTTTCCTCTACTAAAAATTTTAAGACCATTATTGAAATTGAGAGTATTCTCCTAATCCCTTCAATTGATCAGTTAAGAGTTCCTAGAACAACTTGATATTCTGATTAAAATCTTTGGGTTAAATCTTATCTTTTGAAATAGGGATAATGTTCTGAAATATTTGGTTTAATACCATTCGGTGCTAAGGGAAATCTTATTCCCTTGCCAAAGTGCAACATTATAACAAGGTCTATTTTATGTCTTTATCGGTAATTATAATTTAATAATGATAATTTTGGAAACAAATTTGACCGCAAGACTGAGTAAAACTGCATCCTTTTATGTCAGTAAGTGGTCAAAAATTTTGCAGGAAAAAAAGAGAGATCCCTTATCACATCCTGGTTACTCTGAAGGATCTGAACCTTTAGTTTACTTGAAATATTATAACTTTCAAAAAATAACAGATGGCTTGTGAAGTTTCAGAGAAAAAGGAACACTTATACACTGTTGGTGGGAATGTAAATTAGTTCAACCGTAGTGGAAAGCAGTGTGGCAGTTCCTCAGACCTAAAAACAGAACTACCATTAGGCCCAGCAATCTCATTACTGGGTATATACCCAAAGGAATATAAATGGTTCTCACGTAAAGACACAGGCACACGTATGTTCACTGCAACACTATTCACAATAGCAAAGATATGGAATCAACCTAAATGCCAATCAATGGTATACTGAATAAAGAAAATGTGGTACATACACACTGTGGAATCTGTGGAATACTGTGTAGCCATAAAAAGGTAAGAGATCATGTCCTTTTCAGGAGCATGGATGGGGCTGGAAGACATTATCCTTAAAACGAGCACAGGAACAGAAAACCAAATACCACATGTTCTTGCTTAAAAGTGGGAGCTAAATGATGAGAACATATGGACACATAGAGGGGAACAACACACACTGGGGCCTATCTGTCAGGGTGGAGGGTGGGAAGAAGGAGAGGATCAGGAAAGATAACTAATGGTTACTAGACTTAATACCTGGGTGATGAAATAATCTATACAACAAACCCCCATGACAATTTTCCCTTTACAACAAACCTGCATATACACCCCCAAACCTAAAATAAAAGTTAAAAATAAATGAATCAGTAAATAACCTTAAAGCCCTTCTCCCAGTGAATCCTGAGCCCCATAGCCTTCCTCTTTAGCCAAGAGCAATTCTTATATTCTGTTTCCAAAAGCTTTTTGTCCATTGGCAGGTAAGAGCTTTTTGTCCTGTCATAGATTGTGGTATGTGATGACCTTGTAGAATCCGGAATACGTCCCCTGTGAAATCTGGTTTACCACTTACTCCCCTCCCCAACTAAGCTATGTGGTTTTATCAACAACGACGGTAATTTTTTTTCTGATCTTGGGATTTAAGAACTAATGTTACAAACCTCAGGGAGACTAGTTAGTGTGTTTAAGTATAGCCATGGGCTCGATAAAGTATTGGTAGAGAACTTGGCAGAACCTGACATCTTTAAAATAGCAATGTTCAGCTCAGTGTGTAACTCTCTCCCCCTTAATATCTTTTTAGTTTTATCTGAGAAACATACTACATTTTTTTTTCTCTTTTCTTTCCTTTAAATGTGGATGCTCAAGTTTGAGGACTGTCATGGGGACTATCAGGTTTTTTTGGACATATGCTTTCTTTTTCTTCAAATTAAAGCCTGTTGTCTGTCTGTCTCTTGTCATTTTTCAGGACAGCCGCACTCAGGGCTCCTACAATCAGGGGTCATAAGCTGCTATGTCACCTACCTCACCTTCTCAGCTCTGTCCAGCAAACCTGCAGAAGTAGGTAAGCCAGCCTGTTAGGGGGGCTTGTGTTTGCGGTATGAATATTTTCATTCATGGAGGAATGAACTATTGTTTAAATATTGGAGAGGCCATGGAGATAGAGAGCAGAAGGATGGCTACCAGAGGCTGGGAAGAGTTTGGGGGAGGTTTGGGAGGAGGTTGGGATGATTAATGGGTACACAATAAATAGGAAGAATGAATGAGACCTAGTATTTGATAGCACAACAGGGTGACTATAGTCAAGTTTAATTGTACATTTAAAAATAACTAAAAGAGTATAATTGGACTGCTTGTAACACAAAGGATCAATGCATGAGGGGATGGATACCCCATTTTAGATGATGTGATGGTTACATATTTCATGCCTGTATTAAAACATCTCATGTACCACATAAATATGTACACCTACTATGTATCCACAAAAATTAAGTTGAAAAATAAATAATAGAAGTGTACTAAATCACAATAGAGAGATGATCTAGACTTTTTCATCTTTCAAGTTAAAAAAGTCTTTAACTTGAGCTATGTAAAGGAAAATTCCCTTTTTCAATTCTTCCTGGTGTGTAGGACAGACAGGAGGAAAGGTTTGGCTGTGGAGTTTGCTTTTAGGCCTAAATAACCTCTTAATTTAGTTGTATTTCTTTTCTTTTGTGACTATAGCAGTGGAACAGAGGGAGTGGAAAGAATGTGGGGGAGTGGGGAGCAGGGAGCAGGATCTGAGCACAGATCCCGTGATTTACTGGCTATGTGACCTCAAACCACTCGTCCTAAATGACATTTATTTACAGAGACAGCCAAACATAGTGATTAGAGCATGAGCTTTGAAGTCGGACTGCCTGGTTTATAGACTGATCCTGCTACTTAAGTAACTTGCAGAAACTTAACTTACCCTCTCTATTACTTTTGTGATGTATAAATGCAAATACACACACACATTTACATGCATATATACATACATACACATAAGCATATATAAATGTATGGGTATTATTTGAGCTTATATAAATCAAATTAAATAAATGTTGTGTCTAAGAAAATTGAAGTTGTTTCCTCTTAAATTTGGAAAACTGGTGCAATGATAATTTTGAAAGTTTTAGCTTATATGCATACTATTTATGGGCTTGTCCTTGTTGCTATTTACAGTGGAAAGTAATGTAAGTGGCGGTCTTAAGTAAGTATTGCGTATCCTGGATTTAATTTTTTTTTTTTAAATATTCTATCTTGACTCTGTAAGTGTACATAAATTTAGTCTCTTTAAGACTTTCTTTTATGTCTGTTTATGTATTAATTTCTGGCTTTAACTTACTGGGATTTTTATTTACAATATTTTTTAAATGGCNAGGAGGAGGAGGAGGAGGAGAAAAAGTTTGTTGTTCAAAAAGCAAAATCAACAAAGTGAGAAAACAATTCATTGAGTGGGAGAAAATATTTGCAATCCATATATCTGATAAAAAGTTTATATCCAGGACATATAAAAAGTCTGACAACGTAAGCATAAAAACCCACATAACCCGGTTAGAAAATGGGCTATCAGGAAAACAACTTGAAATAACATTTCTCCAAAGAAGACATATAAATGACAAGAGCATTAAAATGTGCTCGATATTTTTAATTATTAAGTAATAAAAATTGAAAATACAGTAAGATATCACTTCGCACTGTTCAGGATTACTAAATTAAAAAAAAAAAGAACAAGAATAGCAAGTGATGATAAAGATGTGGAGAAACTGCAACCCTCATACTCTGTTAGTGGAAATGCAAAGTATTCAGCTGACAGTTTGTTGGTTTCCCAAAACGTTAAACATAGAGTTGCCATATGATCCAGCAATTCAGCATTTCAATATGTAATACACTCCAGGAAAATGAAAACATAGGTCCACACAAGATCTTACATGCTGCTGTTTATACCAGAATTATTCATAATAGCCAAACTGTGCAAGCCAACCAAATGTCCACCAACGAGTGAATATATAAATAAGGTATTATTTGGCCATGCAAAGGAATAAAGTACTGATGCATTTTATAATCTGGATGACCCTGAAAACATTGTATTAAGTGAAAGAAGCCAATATTTTTTTCATTTAAGTGCAATGTCTAGCAAAGACAAATTCATAAAGACTGAAACTTTATTGGTGGTTGCCTAGAGCTGAGGTCTAGTGAGATGGAGTGTGACTGATAATGGTTATGAAGTTTCATTTTGGGTGATAAAAATGTTAGATTGAGTGCTGGTAGACATCTTTTGTAACATATGAAAACCATAAATGGTACACTTTAAAAATGTTTCATGATATATGAGTTTTATTTAAAAGTTGTTATAAAATAAAATTTTAAATGCCAATTAATTTTATTGAAAATGCATTGGAATATGAATTATATATTTTTATTGTACACTAAACATTATCAGTATTTAAAGCTTTAACTGTTGTAAGTCTATACTGTAATTACTCCTTGGCAATATTCCAGGTTGGTCACACAGAGTACATGTTTATATTAGAAGTTTGATTAACTGGAGCTGATATGGAGGATAATAAGACTTTTTTTAGTGTGAAAACTTCAATAAATTAACCTATCTTATATGAACATATTTCTACAAAAGAATTGCTATCGTATTAATGATAAAAATAGCTGCAAATTAACAAGCAACAAACAACCCCATTTAAAAATAGGCAAAATACATGAACAGATACTTCTTGAAAGAGACACGCACACAGCTAAAAAGCAACATGAACAAAATGCTAATCATCACTAATAATCAGAGAAATGCAAATCAAAACCACAACTAAAGACTATATCACTCCAGTCAGAACGGCTATTATTCAACCTTCCCACATAACAGATGCTGGCAAGGTTGAGGAGAAAATGGAATGTTTATACACTTTTGATTAGAATGTTAAACTAGTTCAGCCACTGTGAAAAGCAGTTTGGAAATTTCTCAAAGAACTTAAACAGAGCTACCATTTGACCCAGCAATTCTATTACTGGATATATACCCAAAAGAAAATAGATTAATGTATCAAGAAGACATATGCACTGCTATATTCACTGCTGTGGTATTCACAATAGCAAAGGCATATAATCAACCTAGGTGCCCATCAATGGTAAATTGGATAAAGACAACAGGGTACCTATACATCATGGAATACTTTGTTATGTAACCATGAAAAATAATGGAACCATTTCCTTTGCAGCAACATGGAATGAACTGTAGGCCATGATCCTAAATGAAGTAATGCAGGAAGAGAAAAACCAAATATCACAAATTCTGACGTACAAGAGGGAGCTAAACCTTGAGCACACATGGACATAAATATGAGAAAAGTAGACACTACAGATTACTAAAGGTGTGAGGTAGTGAGGAGGATGTGGGTTGTAAAACTACTTATTGAGTGCTGTGCTCACTATCTGGGTACAATTTACTCATGCAACAAATCTGCATGTGTATCTTTTATATCTAAAATAAAAGTTGAAGTTGAAAACAAATAGCCTACAGCAAGGTTACCAAACTGAAAAATCAATGTCAACATCTGTAGGTTGTTTAATCAGTCCTGCATTACTAGTACTAAAATAATTATACATTAAACTATTTTATTTCTACCTTCTAAATTTATTTTAAAATTCATATTTCATAAAGATAGTGCTGTAGGATAAATGTTAATGCTAAAGCAAATTAAAGATTATATAAGAAGGTTCTGTGATAAGCCTTCATAAACTAATTTTTGGAAACAAAAGCTGGATTACTTATACATTTTAAAATAACTTCCCATTATATTTATTTAATACGCACGTTTCAAAGACGTGACAATAATCAGGTGAGCTTTGACATAGTAATATACTTGTAAAAAATCAGATATCATTCTGAATAAGACTAAGCTTTATCTGTAAAGAATATATTTCTCTTTATTCACTCATGCATTCTATCAATGTAAACAGTAAACAAGACAGATTAATTACTTTCATTTATAGTTTATAGTTTCATATGGATAGACAATGATGCATCTGATTAGGATAGCCTAGGTTGATTCTATACTATTTTTTCTTTCTTTTTTTTTTCTTGATACATAGTCATTATACATATTTTTGTGGTACATGTGATATTTTGATATACATACAATGTGTAATGATCAAATCAGGGTAGAAGGGATATTCATCACCTCAGATATTTATCATTTATTTGTGTTGGGAGTCTCCTAAATTTTCTCTTCTAGCTATTTGGAAAAACAATCTCCCTACTCTACTGTTGAACATTAGAACTTACTCCTTCAATCTAACTGTATTTTGTATCCATTAATCAAACCTCTCTTCATTACTCCCTCTCCTCTACTCTTCCCAGCCTCTGGTAACCGCAATTCAGTCTCTATCTCCATGAGGCCTTTTTTTTTTTTTTTTTTTTTTTTTTTTTAGCTCCTGCATATGAGTGAGAACACGAAATATTTGTGTTTCTGTGCCTTTTTTCACCTACTATAATGTCTTCCAGTTCATTCCATATTGCTGCAAATGCCAGGGTTTCCTTTTGTTATGGCGGAGTAATACTCTATTATGTATATATACCACATTTTCTTTATGTATTTATTCATTAATGGAGACTTAGGCTGATTCCATATCTTGACTATTAGGAACAGTGCTGCAATAAAAGCAAGAAAGAACGGAAGAGAAGACCTGACATTTTCAGATTGAGCAGTGTTAGGTAAGCTCTACCTCATAACATGCAGGGAATGGCTTCAAATACTTAATGTAAATAAATTAATGATACTAACACTTATAATAAATAAATTAAGGAGAAAAGTACCTACTACTTTATTAAATAACTTTAATATGATAAAGAGAACAACTTATGTTTTAACAAGTCACTGTAATTGCTGTTAAATAAATGATTTTAAGCCACAACAAATGAAAGAAGAGAGATCAGGTGCTCAATCATTTTAATAAAAGTGATACAAGGGCGGACATGGTGGTTCATGCCTGTAATCTCAGCCTTTCGGGAGGCCGAGGTGGATGAATCACCTGAGGTGAGGAGTTTGAGACCAGCCTGGCCAACATGATGAAACCTCGTCTCTACAGAAATAGAAAAATTATCTGGGCTTAGTGGTGGGAGCCTGTAATTCCAGCTCCTCTGGAGGCTGAGGCAGGAGAATTGCTTGAACCAGGGAAGCGGAGGTTGCAGTGAACCACGATTGCGCCATTGCACTGCAGCCTGGGCAACAAGAGAGAAACTCCGTCTCAAAAATAAATAAATAAATAAATAAATAAATAAATAAATAATAGGTTGTGATATGAGGAAAAGAAAAACAAAGACATATAAAGGCAAACTTTTCAGTAATTTAGTAGATTGTCAAATTTTGAAAATACACATTTTAGAAAATTAGTGAAAACTTTTATACAGTTGTGTCAAATAGCAGTTTAAATGGCAAGTAATTATCGGATATCTATGTCACCATAAGGGAAGGCGTTTAGAAAAAATAGATTGATATAATTTGTAAGAATTTTTATATCCAGTGCTTTATAGAATGTTTTCCTTTTATTATGCCAATTTCAAGGATAAAAATGAATTGAATCCTTTCAATTTTATTGCAGAAATAATTCTAGAATAAACAAAAACAGATTATAAATTACCTACCAGAATTGATTCCAATAATCTGTCAGTTAACTTTAGCAAAATACTGTAATTCTTATTATCTTCATTTGAAGGATAATTTTGAACAACTCTCATGTCTTACCATTAAGTACTTCACTACTTACTTTTTATCCTAATCTCTCTTGGAGATCATTTATAATGTATGTTCTTCATGTTGATGAATATTTAAAATCAAGCATCTGTGATTGATAAACATGGCAAAGCAGAAAATCTGAAATATATAAGAAGTATTTTTACGAATAGTTTACTTTTTACTGACACAATGGACCAAATTTACACAGTTTGATTAGATTATGTGACATTTAAACAGCATACAATAATACACAGTGCCAATTTGTAAGTTAAATAGCATGGGGATTACTGTAGAATTGAGTCAATATCAAATATTAGTAATTAAAATTGCTAGTGCCTTGGAAAACAAAATGCATAATTTCAAGGGGTCTAATTTTTTGTGCTTCCTTTTCATTTAAATCTGCCCCCAATTGGTTTACTTGTGTCTTCAAAAACATATGCATAAAAATATCCATACTTTCTGTGTTACATAGAATATGTTTAAATATAATAGTCTACACAGATAGTCTATGTTTATGTAATAAAATTATGTATCCATATTCATTCTATAAGGAGATAGTGGCAATGGATATTTAAAAACTCATATTGTTTTTGTTATTACTCATCCTCTCATTTCTGATTACTTGAAAACCTAAGTCAAATAAACATGTTTTTACAAAATCTAACTTTGAATATTTTCTATAACCTCTCTAAATATTTTTAAAAATTAATTTCATTCAGTAACACGTTAGTTCAGTGACAGAAAGAGTAATGTTTATTTGCATCCTACAAATTAGAAAAACACAAGTTTTGAACCAAATTATGTGACTATTATATAAACCTACTCCAATAGGAATGAAAATATCAAAAGTATTTGATTCCTATGAATAATAATGAAGCATATATGTAATATATAAAATTATCACTATTATTTAAGTTTACTAATATTTATATTTGCATTCCAAATGTATATCTTCATATATGTGTATTTTAATAGCAACAATCAGTGGTTTCACCTATGCATATGCATTTTTAGAAAAGTAATTATTATGCAAATCCCTCTACACTAATCACATCTACAAATAAAAATTTACAGATCTCATCTTAAATTAGCACAGGTCATATTTTTATGTTAGTCATGAATTTTAATCACACTTTGTTGAGGAGGACAACTGCAGTTTAAACCCTTTAAAAGCTGCAAACATAACACGATTGTACCAAAAAAAATTACAAAATTTAAAAACCAATCTGTTTCATGCCAGATAACTCATTTAAGTAGTTGAAAGAAAGGATGGTCTCTACGAAATGCTGCCGATATTTTAAATATCATTTCTAAGTTGCAAAATGAGTGTTCTACATTTTAACATTATTCATAAGATTTGTCTATAGAAAATCAAACTGAAAGAGTATATCAATAAATTACATTTTGTTTTTTAAACACAAAAGGGCTAGCAAAATGAGACCAACTGTGTTCCTAAAAAGTAATGAAGCTATGGCCAAAGAGATCATCTCAGTTTGTCTTTGTCACGGCTTCATTATTTATGAGAAAGTGAAAAATGTGCAAACTTTACAAGGTTTCTTCTATGTGTCAAACACCATTAGACATTTTATATATAGTTTTTAACACTTTTTTCAAAGTACACAATACACACAAAAAAGTACAATGTTTGTAGAGCTTGGTTAATTTTTAAAAAGTGAACATACTTGTGATTAATTTTTTAAAATCCCTCAGTCAAGAAGCAGAATCTGACCCCAAACATAACACTAAACCTAACTTGAATTCAGAATTGTCCATTGTCCCATCTTTCAGTCATGGCATCCCAAGGGGTAAACTTCTTGCACCATAGATATTACTGTTTTAAAAATTTATATAGAATGGATTATACCTTATATGTCCCATATAATTCAGTAAAATTGTAACTAGTTCATTTTTTATGTCATATTTCCTTAGTGAATATAACATGATTTATTTATTCATTCTGGTGTTCATGAGCATTTGTTTAATTTCTAATTTATGACTATCATGAATAGTACTAATGTTAGTATTCTTATACATATTTTATTGTAAATATACATGCATTTCTGATAACTATATACCTAGGAGTTTAACTGTGGAGTTCTAAGGTGTGCATACATTAAGCTTTAGCGCATACTACCAAACTACTTTCAAAGTTGCTTTTCTTTACATTCTCAGGAGTAGAGTAAAAAAATTTAATATACATGTGTGTATATAATATTCTATTGCATAAAATATGCAATTTCAAAACACACGTTTTTGGTTAGCAGCTCTATGAGGTAAGTGATTTTATCATCATTACATGCAAATACAAAATTAGCTCTAGAAAGTTTTTACGTAGCTCTTTCAAGTCACATGACTAGTAACACACTGAAAATCACAGCAAAAAACTTTCCAGTAATGAGGCTATATTTTCATATTTCAGGAATAATGGCTCAATATTTTAGCATCAGTTTCCAATTCTGAAAGGCCTTCTTGACTCCTCTGCTGATGAGGAGTTTGCAGAGTTTTAAAGAGTTCAGCTGATGACAAGACTAATTTCTTGTAAGATTGCCCTAGCAGAGATTGTCATAAAACCTTCCAGCATGTTATGGACCACACAATTCAAAATATGCCCTGGCAATAATTTTTTTAAAAACCTTTATGTCAAATACTTTAAGAAGTTTGTCTCATTATATGAAAATATCCTTAATAGACTTAAGTAAATTTAAATTAAAGAGCAATAACTTAGCATTTATCTTTTGTTTCTAATTGAAACCATACATCTCCACTGCGTAAAAGAAAACTCTTCTTAACCGAGCTTTATCTAATATATATAAAATTAATGATGAAATTAGAAAACTTTCATTGCAAAATTTTTATGTAATTATAGAAGTAAGAGTCATCATAAATGCTAAACCCATTAAGTAAAGGAAAATTTAAAACAGACAATTTTAGATGCTAAAACATCACTGTACAGATTGCTAGCAAATTCAGGTGATGGGGCTGGTGAAAGTACATTTACAAAGGCAGTTACTCTCTTAACCAGCTGATAAATCCTGGCACCAATAAGAGGGAACTGGTCATTTTATGTGTATCCTGGTATGATATAATATGTAGAATACAGTATTTTACCTATGTGGATTTCACCAGGGATGTTTAACTTAAATTTAGTTACATTTTTTAGAAACAGTCGGATAAATCCAGGTGTAGAAAAATCTATAGAAAACTAGCCTGATCCCTTCAATGAGGCAATGTAATTCAAACACGTAATTATTTTTTTAAATGGTGAGACTGTTAGGTTAAACAGCTTAACAGCAAAATGGAATGTGTGAAACGTCTGTATTTAAAGCTGAGAGTAGGAAAAGAAATGAGCACAGAGAGAAAAATGTATGTAGTAAATCGATTAAGTTCTTGCTGCTCACACTAGTTTTACTAAATTCATAACTTGTTCCTATCTCCAACAAAGCACCAAAGGGAGCAATGAAAATTAAATTCCTAATGTCTGCCAGTTTCATGGGAATAGAGGTGATTGGACATAAGCTTTACAGAAGCTTTACAATTATGCCAAATCTCTTTGAATTTTTGCCTTTAGCAAAAAAATTATATTTTGTGCTCTTGTATGCTGTGTAGCCCGTAATTTTACTTTGATTGGCATTACCATTGTTATTTAAATGTTGGGTTCAACATTAAAAACATTAAACCCAACATTAAAATGTTAAAACTTTGGTGTACTGTAAATGTATATATTACATATAATAACTTTATAAAGATAATATTAAAGGTAAAGTAATTTCATTATTATTATTTCTCATGATTTATTAAATTCATGCTTTAGTCTTAAGCATACACACATATATTTGTATTTAATATACATTGATATTCATATATACTCACATTTATATTTGACATATAAATGCTCATATATATTTATATTTATATATATTCTCAAGTTCTAATTTATTAATTCTTGTTTCTGTATCATGCTTGACCTTAGAATCTAATCTTCATGCATGGGTTCAATTATATGTTTCAGTAATGCCCCGCATTCATTCTTAAGTATGATCCAGTATGTAGAGTCTAGCAATTTTGCTGATTCATGGCTATATTTGGGATAGTAAGTTATCCTGTAGAAGGAAATATATTTAGAGATTCAACAGTCATGCAAAAATAATATCCAGTCTCACCACTTACTATTTACTATTTAACAGCTCCTAGATGTGACTTATGGTCACCCGAATCTTTAAGATATTATTAATTATGCTAATTTTGTGTCTCCTAGAGATTACAAAGCTTATTACTTAAGAGGAACATGGAGGTTACTGAAAATTGACTATCTCTATCTCGCTTCTCTTGATGGCCCAAAGTTGTATCTCTGCTTGCTGTTACTTCCTTTCCCATGATTACCAACATGGCTAATACCTCTTCCCTGTGTATATAATTTTATATTTTCTGCTTTATTAGATACCATTCAAATACTCTTCTCCATATAAATTGAATTTTCATTTTTTTCCACTGCTTCCTTTCTTTCAGCCTCAATAGAATAATAAAGTTTCTATCAGTCCTACTGTAGTACAGATAACTTCATTTTTATCACATAGTTACTTATATATGTGTTCCTCCAACTAGCCTGTGTGTTATTGAGTGCTAGAAAATTTGTATTGTTTACTTATTTCACTCATATATTTTAAAATAATGTCTCCCAGTAAATTGCAATCTTGAGTAAAAAGCATATATTATTATGTTTTTCCCTCTTTTTGTACTTATTGGCCCAACACTTAAAACGTATTAGGTACACATATATGCATTTATGTAAAAAAGTATAGATGTCAATATTTACATGTTCAAATATATGTATGGGACTTATATGTGTGTGCATGCATATATTCTACATATGTGTGTGTTCAAAAACATATCTGACATTTAGAGAAAATGTCCCTAATTCCAATTTTTAAATTAAACATTTTATTGTTATAAAGAGAAGCATACAAAACTCCTATAGTTTGGAAAAGGTAGCCTATTACAAACTGTATTCATGTATCATTAAATATTATCCTGCTTTAACTTAATCTGGGCTCTACACTGCAGACTCTGCTTCTGCTATGGCACTATCGAATTGTAGGTGTATATACACCAACTATCCCGTTTAACTCTTAGATTATTAGATGATAATACCCAGTTTTCCTTGTTGTCATCATTCACAAGTAACTGCGTCACACCCTCTCATTTCTCAGAGATTTCAGTCACATGGGAAATATTACTCTCTCCACCATTTTCATCGTAGTGCTTATTTACTTCAGAATACACGAAATCATCCTTTATACCTTCTCATTCAATGTCCCTTTCAATCTCCCGTTAACCCTTTACACCTCTGACATCAAAACTAGACTTTTTCATTGTTAATACCTGCAATCTCTTCTTAATCGCAAGTATAGCAGCCTCCCACCACTACCTTCTTTTACCAGCTCATCTCCTTTGACATTGCTAATCCAACAATCAAAGCAATATTGACTTTATTGTTAGAATATTTACACTCATACATTTTGGGAAGTAAATTCTGTGTTTATATGCTCCCACTTATCTTCTACTATTGTGGATAAACTGTTTTTGCTCTTGTTCAAAGCTACTCCTCCCCTTTGCACTAGATACCATTATCATTGTCCTACTCTATAAAGTAAAGGATTTCAACCCACTCTCTGTAGCATCTGTAAATTTCCTTCTCTACTCAATATATGCATAAGCATATCAATGAACTATAATTTTTTTCAACATTAGGAAAAAGAAAAAATGTTATGATAGTTTACCCTCAAAATATCAAGCTATTTTATGCTCTACTTTAGAATAAATTTCTATTAGGCAATAACTATTCATTCTGATTTTAAATCTCTGCTTTCATTCCTGAGTGTGCTTTCTTCAGGCTTTCATGCAGAGTTCCTAAAATAAATCAATCTGTTATAGTCAGCTGTGAGTGTCATATTGTTAAAGCTAAGGTTTGATTTTCAGTTCTCAGCTTATTTGATCATTCTGTCTTAGAATTTCTTTAACATGGTTTCCAGAACATCATACACTGGTGGTTTTCCAGTCTCCTTTCTGGTCACTTCTGCTTTGCTTATTTCTACTCTTCTCAATTACATCTAAATGTTGGGGGACTAGGAAGCAGTGGAGATCTATCAATGCTATTATTCTTAGATCTAATTCATTACTTTCATAGATGTAAAGTATGTGAAAGTGTAATGTTACACTTACTAAACCATTCCTATATTGTTGATCATATATTACATTTCCTATTGTCTAATACTGCAAACAATGTAATAATAAACAATCACTTGTATGCTTCTATTTGTAATGTTTCATGATTTTTCAAGCTTAAATATCAAAAAAAAGATTTCACTCTTTAACAGAAGTAACTTTTTTTCTTACACTATCAATTAAATGATACAGGATATTTACTGATTCCCCCACTTACTAGTCAACACTTCATTATTAAATTTACTTTTTTGGTATAATATCATCAAGGTTTATCAGGTTATCACAAATGGCAGGATTTTCTTCTTTGTTATGGCTGAGTCATGTTCTATTGTGTATATATAATATGCTTACTTTATTCATAAATTGATTCTCTATCTTGACATTTGTAAATAATGTTGCAATGAGCATGAGAGTACAAATATATATTTGATGTACTGATTTTATTTCCTTTGGGTACATAGTCAGTAATAGGCTTGCTGCATCATATAGTAATTCTATTTTTTTTTTCAAGGAAGCTCCATATTACTTTCTATAATGGTTATACTAATTTCTGTCACCACCAACCTGTGCAAGAGCTTCCTTTACTTCACATCCTTGCCAACACTTACCTCTGGCTTATTTGTAATAGTAATTCTAACAACTGTGAGGTAATTCTAACAACTGTTAATATAATTGAGAGAGGAGGTAGTTAGACGCTAGTTAGGCAGATAAGGAGGGTCTTGGGAGTGGAAAAATACCCATGGGACCACACCTGCACTGCCCCTGTCACTAACAGGAAGAAATTGGTTAAAAATTTCTCCTTGTGTCAGGATTTGCTCAGAAGGGGTGATCCCAGCTTAGGCGCGGGTACAATAAATCAACCTAAGTGTTCTTCACTTGACCCAACTCATTAAAATATTATTCATATGACACGAACATTGTGATTGCTAGCCCCACCTACAATGAGTTTCACTTAGGCACTCATTGATATTAACCAAGATGAAGTCACTCTAGCCAACCCCAGGCATGTGCTGATGCAACACCTTTAGGAGGAAACTTTACCCCCTCCATTTTGGACAGAATCAACAGAAGACTTGCTTCTGCTTGCCACATAACAGACCCAGAATTTAGCCCCATCTCTGGCAGCTTGCATTCAGTCCTCTCTCTTTTCTGAAAGATTTCCTATTTCTTAAGTAATCCTACTCTACTCATTCTCTGGTGCCTGTGTGCCTTATTCTTCTTGGTCATGACACAAGAACTCAGATGTAGCTGAACTAAGGACTGAGGTGACTGCAACATTTTGGGATCTCATCTGGGATCGTTGGAAGGGTGAGTAGGAGCAGACTTCTAATTCTTTACTTTCATTCCCGAGGATTCTTGTCCTTAGATTTTTTTTTCAAATCAAATAAAATGCTGGGCCTCTATTGGCCATTTTAGAGCAAATAGCGCATCTGCCAGACTTAAGACTCAGAGGTGCCTTAGCAAACAGAAATGCAGCTCAAAGATATTGTGTGTGTGTGTGTGTGTGTGTGTGTGTGTGTGTGTGTGTGATTTCCTTGAGACAGGGGGATTTCAAGGTTTCAATCTAAGGGTTTCTTTTTCTACCTACGATGTCTATATATGGCACAGTATAGAAAGATATTTCACCTCAAATAGATACACTCCTCTCCATTTGGCCTGTTTTCTTCCCCCATGTGAGAAATCAGCACAGTCGAATGAATTTAAGCAGCTGCTCTGTGAAACAAATTAATTTTCTTCTTCTGGGAGGCATATTGTGGGACAGTCTATCAAGTCCCAAACCTCTCTTTCCAAACTCTGCATTAAAAGTATGGCCGGGCACAGTGGGTCACGCCTATAATCCCAACTCTTTGGAAGGCTGAGGCAGGCAGATAGCTTGAGGCCAGGAGTTTGAGACCAGCCTGATTAACGTGGAGAAACCCCGTCTCTACTAAAATTACAAAAATTAGTTGGACTTGGTGATGCATGCCTGTAATCCCAGCTATTTGGGAGGCTGAGGCAGGAGAATCATTCTAACCCGGGAAGCAGAGGTTGCGGTAAGCCAACATCACACCATTGCACTCCAGTCAGGGCAACAAAAGTGAAACTCTGTCTCAAAAAAAAAAAAAAAAAAAAAAAAAAAAAAAAAAAAGATATTTGGAGACAAAATTACAGCTTTACATTTCCATCTGATTAAGCCACCTGATGAGATGAGATGAGATCTCTTTCCTTGGGGAGCCCTGTCAGTCCTCTGTCCGAAACCCTTAGTTTTCCAATTACACACCTTCCTCTGGCCTCTCAGCAGAGGCCAAGCCCCTTGTCCCATTTGAAAAAAAAAAAAAAAAAAAAAAAAAAATACTTTGATAGGGAGGGAGAACAAAGCCTAGCCAGATAGATATTTGCTTCTATGTTGTCTCCACGGAAGGAAAGGGACCAGCCTGTAGTGTAGGTCCTTTAGAAACATCTGTTTGTCTCCAGGTGCAATGACACTTAAACAAAAAGCAGGACCTATATTTGGAGATGAATCATTCCCATTTTCTGGCATGTCTTATTTTAGCCCAATCTATGACCTACATAATGAAGAAAGAATTTAGGGACTGACTTAGAAGGTCCCCTCCATTGAGGCTTTTGGCCCAAATTCAGCTATTCGGGGTCTCTTCGGGGGCCCAAGATGGAAATCTAGAAAGGCAACTAGACTAGGATGGCAAAGAATCCAAAGCGAAGGATTAGGACAGGTAAGCATGATTGCGCAATCCATGGATGAAAGTAATGCTTCCATCCATTGGTGGCACCTATGAAGGTCACTGGCACCCAGAGGATTCAGAGAGGGTCTGGGCAGAAAAAAAAAAAAAGTATTTGTTGTTGTTGTTGCTATTGTTTTGTTTGTTTGTTTGTTTTTCTCTCTCTCCATCCAGGGTCACTCTGGAAAGGAGAAGGAAAGTAAGAGATGCCTTTTCTCCCCTCTGTATCTAGATGGGTATCTGTATCTAGATGCACTCCCCTTGAGTGCATCCTGAAACACTGGAACTGCTTTGACCTTCAGAATCTGAAGAAAAAATGTCTTATATCCTTTTGTACATGGGCATGGCCAGCTTGTCAACTGCATGACAAACAAGCTTGGCCACTGGAGGGATATATTAATTTTAATACCATCCTGCAGCTGGGCCTTTTCTGTAGACATAAGGACAAATGGTCTGAGATCCCATATGCACAAGCCTTCTTTGCTTTGCCTTCTTTGCTTTGCCATGATAACCCAGCTTTCTGTCAATGCCGTAGAATTCACCCAGCCCTCTTAACAGTTATATAGGCAGGAGCTATGGGGGATGGTCTTAATGTACTGGGAAAACAACTCCTGCAATGCCTCCAGAAGCCACATCAGCTTCTCTAGCTAGTTTCCCCAGTCTACCCTGCCCACCTTATCCAGGACCTCCAAGATTCCCTCAAACATGCTAATTATAGGAACTCTCACTGTAGCAGGCCCCAGCTTTACTCGTGCCCTTACAAGACATGGCTTGTGAATACGGCCCCATTAAGGTACAGTCTTTTTCTTTACAGGACTTAAGACAAATTAAGACTAGAAACCAGATGAAAATCCCTCAGCCTTTTTGGAAAGGCTGAGAGCTTTAGTAAAACACACCTTTCTGTCTCATGATTTCATTGAAGGACAACAAATCTTGAAAGACAAGTTTCTTATGCACAGAAGCCCCTGATATCAGGAGGAAGCTACAGAAACAGGCCATAAGACCAGATAACACCTTGGAAAACCTCCTGAAAGTGGCCACCTAAGTCTTCTACAAGAAGGACCATTAGAAGGCCAAGGAAAAAGAGAAATCACAAAAAAGATAGAGGCTCTAGTGGCCACTCTGTGAGCCTATAAAACCCAGGATTTCAGAGGTACACCTGTTAATTACTGCAAGTGTGGTAAGCCAGGGCATTTTAAGAAGGATAGCCCAAGCAGCAAAAGGAAGCCACCTTGACCCTGTCCAACCTGTGGTGGGGACCACCGGAAGACAGAATGTCTCTGGGGGCTTAGGTAACTGAGTCCAGAGCCAGTCTCATGAATGGTCCAGCAGGACTGACCAGTCCTAGGGCTTGACTCTTTGGCTCCAATGTTTCACACTGCCATTACCATCCAGGAGCCCCAAGTGATTCTGGAGTTTGAAAGGAGGAAGGTAGACTCCTTTCTGGAAACCAGAGCCAGTCTTTCTCTTCTGCTCTCCAGTCTGGGACATCTCACCTCCCTTAGCACAACCATTATGGACATCTCAGGAGAGCCGTTAACCCAATATTTTTCTCAACCCCCAAGTTGTAGTTGGGGAGACCTTTTGTTTACTCATGGATTTTTAATCATGCCTGAAATCCCAACTCCTTTGTTAGCTACAGATACTTTAGTTCATATGGAAACCACCATCCTTATAGCTCCAGGAAACACTCTCTCTCCCACTGTTTGCAGATTGATATTAATCTAGGAGTTTGGGCAACTCACACAAAAAATTGATCACAGCCTGACCAACATGGTAAAACCCTGTCTCTACTAAAATTAAAAAAAAAAAAAAAATAGCCAAGGGTGGTGGCACGGGACTGTAATCCCAGTTTCTCAGGAGGCTGAGGCAGGAGAATCGTTTGAACCCAGGAGGTAGAGGTTGCAGTGAGCCTAAATCATTCCACTGCACTCCAGCCTGGGTGACAGAGCAAGACTTTGTCAAAAAAAAAAAAAAAAAAAAAAAAAATTGATCAATCTACAACCACCACACCAGTTCAGGTCCACCTTAAGGATTCTACCTCCTTTCATAACTAAATATCCCCTAAATCCAGAAGCTAGGAAAGGGCTGATAGCCATCATTGATATCCTAAGTATGTAGGACCTCCTCAAACCCTCCAATGGCCCCTTGAATATCCTGACATTGGGGTTATAGGAACCCAACAGGGCATGGGGACTAGTCCAAGACCTCTGCTCCATTAATGAGGCTGTGGTTCCAATTCATCCTGTGCTTCCAAAACCTTATAGTTTGCTAACTCAAATACCTGAGGAAATTAAATGGTTCACAGTCCCGGACCTGAAGGATGCATTTTTCCGTATACCATTACACTCTGACTCTCAATACCTGTTTACATTTGAGAATGCCTCCCACCAAACCATTCAGTTAACCTGGACGGTGCTGCCTCAGAGATTCTGAGACAGCTCCTACTTCCTTGGGCACTTGTTGTTAAAAGATCTCTGAGTTTTTTCATCCTCAGGTTAATGTTTTACAATATGTAGATGACATTCTCCTCTGTGCCCCAACCAAGGAACCCTCTCAGGAGGGCACTAAGGCTCAAATTTCTAGCTGACAGTGGATACAAGGTTTCAAAATATAAGGCTCAGTTCTGTCAAATTTCACTGAAGTACCTTGGTCTAGTCTTCTCAGAAGGTGTCAGAGCACTCAGCAAAGAAACTATTAAGCCCATTTCTTCTTTTCTCCACCCCCAAACCCTCAAGCAGCTGAAGGGATTCTTGGGTATTACAGGATTTGGCAAATTATAGATACCTGGGTATAGTGAGATGGCTTATCATATATATCACCTCATAAAGGAGACTCAGGCAGCTAAGACTCACTCCATACTTTGGGGGATCAGAAGCTAAAAGGACTTTTAGCCAATCAAAGCAAGGCTTGCTTAAGGCACCAGACCTTAGTCTTCCCTTGGAAAAGACATTCAACCTTTATGTACCAGAAAGGAAGGGAATGCCCCTGGGAGCTCTAACCCAGGCTCAAAGTCCAGCCAAGCAGCCTGTAGGCTACCTAAGCAAGGAGCTTGATTTGGTGGTTAAAGCATGGCCGTCCTGTCTCTGAGAAGTTGCAGCAGTAGCCTTGCTAGTGCTGGAGGCTGCTAAGTTAACCACAGGGAGTAACTTAACAGTTTAGATTCCCCGTAGTGTGGAAGGATTGCTGTTCTCTAAAGGGAATCTCTGGCTAACAGACAACAACCTCCTCAAATATGAGGCTCTGCTGTTAGAGGGCTGTACAGTCTAGTTAAGAACCTGTCCCTGTGTAAGCCCAGCCACCTACGTCCCAGAAGAACCTAGAGAGCCTGAGCATGACTATGAAAAGATAGTGGTATAAATCTATGTGGCCAGGAAGAAGCTAGAAGAAACTTCCTTAGAAAATGCAGAATGGATTCTATTTATGGACAAAAGTTATTTTGTAGAACAAAGAATCCATGAAACAGGATATGCAGTAGTCACCATGAATGACATTATTGAGAGTGTGCCTCTCTCCCCAGTCACAAGAGCTCAACTAGCTGACCTGTTTACTCTCACAAGGGTGCTTTAATTAAGTAAAGGGAAAGCAATTAATATTTATACTGATTCTATGTATGCTGTCCTATTCCTCTGTACCCTTGTCAATATCTGGAAAGAAAGATATTTCCTCTGTCAGCTGAGTAGATAGCAAAAATTTTCTCCCATTCT
>NW_016821871.1:1088573-1100127 GCF_001698545.2 Rhinopithecus bieti | reverse complement strand
GAACTAGATGTACCATATGACCCAGCCATCCCATTACTGCGTATATACCCAAAGGATTATAAATCATGCTGCTATAAAGACACATGCACACATATGTTTATTGCAGCACTATTCACAATAGCAAAGACTTGGAATCAACCCAAATGTCCATCTGTGACAGACTGGATTAAGAAAATGTGGCACATATACACCATGGAATACTATGCAGCCATAAAAAAGGATGAGTTCATGTCCTTTATAGAGACATGGATGCAACTGGAAACCATCACTCTCAGCAAACTATCGCAAGAACAGAAAACCAAACACCACATGTTCTCACTCATAGGTGGGAACTGAGCAATGAGATCACTTGGACTCTGGAATGGGAACATCACACACCAGAGCCTATTATGGGGAGGGGGGAGGGGGAGGGATGGCACTGGGAGTTATACCTGATGTAAATGATGAGTTGATGGGTGCTGATGAGTTGATGGGTGCAACACACCAACATGGCACAAGTATACATATGTAAAAAACCTGCACGTTATGCACATGTACCCTAGAACTTAAAGTATAATAAAAATAAAAAAGAAAAAAGAATAAATAATGTAGATGTGAGCAGAAATCATTGAAATAGAGAAAAGTAATATAAGTTATAACAAAATCAATTTTAACAACATGAAATATTGTTGAAAATATGAATAACATAGACAAATCTATGTAAAAAATTTATGAATAAAAGAAAAAGAAACAATAAACAAAACACAGAATATGAAAAATAAACAGCTGCAAAACATCAACAACAACAAAAAAAGATATTTCCTCACAGCTAATGGGTCTCCCATTCAATACCATCAGGAAGTTGACAAAGTATTGTCTTCAGTTTTCCTCCTATGGGAATTAGCACTTACACACTGTAAAGGTCACCAAAAGGGGATAGATGAAATAGCCAAGGGAAATAGATTGGAAGACCAAATATTTAAGTCAGCAGCAAAAAGGACCCACAGTTTCAATACAGTTGAGGGCCCTTGAATTTGGGGGATTCCATAGAGAAATAAAACCTAAGTATTCTCCTGCAGAGAGAGACTGGACCACTTTTTAAGGATACATTTTTAGCGCTTGGGATGGCTACAGTTGGAAGACACCAAACTTCATTTGCCAGACACCAGCCAATGGACAGCTCTATCTTTCACCAGTCCTTTTACCTAGGAAAGGATAGAACTTTTAAATAAGCTAAAAGGCTGTTAGCAGAAAAATGAAGGGTATGTGCTATAGTAAGCACTTCTTGTTGCTTTTATGTTAACTCTTCAGGAGAGGCTGAATTTAGGGCTGTCTACTTTATAGAGCTACATGGTTAAGATATACTAAGAACTATATGGCGGAGAAATATGGAATAACATTAAAGGATACCTTCTCTCAATGGAATGGTTTCTCCCCTTGTTAGCATTTTCTTCTAGTACTTACAAATTTTTGTTTTCTGGGTTTTTTTCTGGGTTTATTTTTTATGTCCTGGTCTTTAGTTCATCTGAAATTTTTATTTTATTTATCAAAAAAGAGTTCTAACTTGTGAATATTATTTTCCTACTAATTTTGGATGATACCATTATTATTTATCAAATTTAAATATATAAATAGGATTGCTTCATAATTCACTTTCTAGTTTCTATAATATGGTAGTCTATTTCAGCATGAATAGATAACTTTTTAGATTGACTATACACTATTGAAATATTTTATTATTTAATTATCATATTGTGGAGTGTAAATATTTTGAAATGTTAACCATTCTTGAATATTTAAACAAATCATCTTAGGTAATATATAAATTCAATGTATAATTGGATTTCATTTTGTATTATTCAGTATTTTGTATTTATTTATATGTGCTAAATTACCTTATAATTTACTTGTATTGAATTTTATTTGGCATGTTATCATGGTAATTCTTATTTTTAAGATTATTTGTAATTTCTTACCTTCAATTAAATGAAGTAATTTGTATAAAATTAAATCTTCTAGGGAACATTTTATCTACACAGAAGTGCAATTAACTATCTGTTATAGCACATCAGAAACATATAGTATACTTTCAATATTTGAAGGAATAAGAATGAAATAAAGGTTGTTGGGGCTCTGGATCATTTTTTCAGTTCACATAACACGGCTGTACTGTGGGCACAATTAATATTATACAAAATGTTTTGAAAAATACCTACTCATGTTAAAATATTTTTTATTAATTTGTGATGCCATGAGCAAATATGAGAAAACCAAAGCATATGACAATAAAATCATAGGGCATATTTTAAATAAAGGCAATTCATGGAAAAATGTGAGAAGCATTTGTATAAGTGTTTAATTATGCAAAAAATAATCAGCAACTTATGAATTTGTAAAAATTATAAAATTACTGTGACTATTAGCTGTCTTAGGAAAAAGCATGTATTATTTCTGATTCTAATTTATTATATTTTCATTTTGTTTTATTTCTCATCACCAAACCTTGGTAGAGGTTTTTCATCATGGTAATTCTGATAGACAACTAACAGTATAAAGCAATGCAAGAAAGAATGATAGGATCAGAACATATCAAAATGAGTGCCCTTTCTCATATAATTTAGTACTATATAGACAATTATGGTTGATTCTGTGTCACTTCTGGTACAAAATATTCAAATTCTGTGATAATTAAAGTTTTTATTAATTAGTATAACTGAAAATAAGTTTCACTAATGTCATTCATAGAAATGTTAATTACAATTTTATTTACGTCTTACTAATTTAATTAAAATTATTTTTCCAGATTTTGCTTACAAATTCATTAAAATGGAAATATTTAAATGAATTAATTAACAAATAAATTTATCTTAAAGAAAACTAAGAGATGTGGCAGATAAAACACCATAGTTGTAATCCACACACCAAAAAGCAAAGATGTACAATATATTTAAGTTAGTCATACAAATTAATGTAAGCTTATACATTTTGGGAACTGAAATAAATATTTCCTGTAAAAACTTAAATTTAAGTTACAATCTGTGGTTTAAATACTATAAATTCTTTGGATAACAAATTATTAATAGCAAAATTAAATTATTTTAATAATTTTCATACAATGTTGAAAAGTTTGGAGGAAAGTGTTTAGATGTACACAATAGTTTAGTGACTATTTTATAAAAAGAAATAGAAATGTAATACCAGCTCAGTTTCATTAAGGACTATGTTTATTGAAATTGAGAGCAGGAAAGTTGCATAGTTGTCAAAGTCTGAATACTTGATTTAAAACATGAGAAAAATGAAATCCATAGGGGTTAGTCACAAACACAAGCCTATAATTCAGAATTTCCTTATTTCTTGGCCAAATTATCATTCTCTAAGTAGCTTCTAGAAGTAGAAAATGACAATAATCTAAAAGAGTAGACTGTCTGTGTCATCCTCATGTTTACATGATTTATTAAATCTAAATTTATAATAATAAATATTTCTAAATAGAAATTGAATTTTAATAATTAATTAAGATCAATAAAAAGTTATGAGATTATTCAATTAGATTACTATCTGTTAAGGTTGCTATTAAAGAGGGCTTCAATATTGGGATTTGATAAATATGCTTTTAATGACTTCGTCAGTTTTTAATACTTGAATGATCTAATGAATAACACAAGGTGGATATCATAATATCTTATTCTGATCTTTCCTTCTAAGATCACTTAAGATCACTTTTGTAAGTTGTAAGGTTTTTTTCCTTATTTTTTCTAATTTGAAATCTACTTATTGAGTAGATTTTCAAATTTGGTACAGTTCATTTACCAAAATGTTCAGAAGGACTTTTGCAATGATACACATTTTATGATGAGGTAAACATTGTGTGCTTAACCGATAAAACACCAGCATCTGGAAGTATCTTAAAATAAGCAAACCTACTTTTGCCTATTAATATGCATTTATTTCTGCAGTTGATAGAGTGATATTTTCCACTGAAACAAAAATATGAATGTTTATAAATTGAATATTAGTAAAAGATAAGTTTTTCCACTGCTTTTGGAAAATGTACTGATAATAAACAGTAGATGGCAAATCCATCTCAATTTTAATTATAAATAACACACAAGCATTCTTTTAACCTATTGTTTGAATAATGGTAAACTAAATAAGTTACAGTGAAAACAGAACAATTATAAAATTGAATACCACATAATTTTGTGGTTTATTTTTTTCTTTTAAATTTTATAGTGTAACCCAATGAAAACTCAGTAATGATATTTCCAAATACTATTCTCAAATTCATTGATAAAAACAACATATTTATTCAAGTTGTTTATTTAAAACTTATTTTTTCAGCTTTGTTCTTTTTGCTTAGGATTGTCTTGGCTATGCAAGCTCTTTTTTGGTTCCACATAAAATTTAAGGTAGTTTTTTTCTAATTCTGTGAAGAAAGTCAATAGTAGCTTGACGAGGATAGCATTGAAACTATAAATTACTTTGGGTAGTATGGCCATTTTCATGATATTGGTTCTTCCCATCCATGAGCATGGAATGTTTTTCCATTTGTTTGAATCCTCTTTTTCTTTGAGCATCGGTTTGTAGTTCTCATTGAAGAGGTCCTTCACATCCCTTGTAAATTGTATTCCTAGTTATTTTCTTCTCTTTTTAGCAATTCTGAATGGGAGTTCACTAATGATATGGTATACTACCTGTCATCAAACTATACTACAAAGCTACAGTAACCAAAACAGCATAGTACCAGTACCAAAAGAGATATATAGACCAATGAAACAGAACAGAGGTCTCAGAAATAACACATACATCTACAACCATCTGATCTTTGACAAACCTGACAAAAACAAGCAATGGGGAAAGGATTCCCTATTTAATAAATGTTGTTGGGAAAAATGGTTAGCCATATGCAGGAAACAGAACCTGGACCCCTTCCTTACACCGTATACAAAAATTAATTCAAGATAGATTAAATACTTAAACACAAGAGCTAAAACCATAAAAACTCTAGAAGAAAACCTGGGCAATACCATTCAGGACACGGCATAGGCAAAAATTTCATGACTGAACGCCCAAAGCAGTGGCAACAAAAACCAAAATTGACAAATGGGACCTAATTAAACACAAGAGCTTCTGCACAACAAAAGAAACTATCATCAGAGTGAACAGGTAACCTACAGAATGGGAGAAAAATTTTGCAACCTATCCATCTGACAAAGGGCTAATATGCAGAATCTACAAGGAACTTAAACAAATGTGCAAGAAAAAAAAGCAGAAAAAAAACATCAAAAAATCGGCAAAGGATATGAACAGACACTTCTCAAAAGAAGACATTTATGCAGACAACAAATATATGAAGAAAAGCTCATCATCACTGGTTATTAGAGAAATGCAAATAAAACCACAAGGAGATAATATCTCATGCAAGTTAGAATGGTGATCATTAAAAAGTCAGGAAACAACAGATGCTGGAGAGGATGTGGAGAAATAGAAACACTTTTACACTGTTGGTGGGAGTTTAAATTAGTTCAGCCATTATGGAAGACAGCGTGGTGATTCCTCAAAGATCTAGAACCAGAAATACCATTTGACCCAGCAATCCCATTACTGAGTGTATACCCAAAGGATTATAAATCATTATACCATAAAGACACACGAACACATATGTTTATTGTGACACTGTTCACAATAACAAAGACTTAGAACCAGTCCAAATGCCCATCAATGATAGACTGGATAAAGAAAATGTGGCATATATACACCATGGAATACTATGCAGCCATAAAAAGGATGAGTTCATGTCCTTTGCAGGGACATGGGTGAAGGTGGAAACCATCAGTCTTAGCAAACTAACACAAGAACAGAAATTCAAACACCATATGTTCTCACTCATAAGCGGGAGTTGAACAACCAGAATATATAGACACAGGGAAGGGAACATCACACACCAGGGCCTGTCAGGTGGTGCAGGGGTAGGGGAGGGCTAGCATTAGAAGAAATACCTAATGTAGATGATGGTTTGATGAGTACAGCAAACCACCAGAGCATGTGTATACCTATGTAACAAACCTGCACGTTCTACACGTTTCCCAGAACTTAAAGTATAATAAAAAAATTAAAAACAAAAACAAAAAAAAAAGTATTTGTAGGGTAGCAGATCCAATTTAATCATATAAATTTAAGTTCAAATAATCAATTAATTTATCTACCTTACTCCACCTAATACTATCCAATTTGAAAGAAACAAATTTTAGAAAGAGAGAGATTGAATTGTTTTGAAAAGGAAAACAGGCCATACTTTAGGCTAATATGAAAATAAAAGCCAAAGATAATCTCTAAACTCAAACATAAAACATAACTATGTAAATACATGATGTTTGTCTTAACATCTTAGAGTAAACCATAGTTTAATCTTATACAACATTTGATTTCATATTAAACAAGTATATCATTAAAAATCACTTATATTATTTATCTAATTTAATATATAAACACTCGTTTTCTTAGTGTCTTAGGGTAAACTGTAGTTTAATCTTATACACTATTTGATTCCACATTAAGTAAGTATATCATTTAAAATCACTTATAATAATTATTTATTTAATTTATTGCAGGAGAAGACAGACGAATACTCGGTTGGTTGTTCTATAGTGAGCAAGTACATGCAAACCTACCCCAAAATTGCAGAGGGAACTAAGAGGTCAAAGAAAGAGACTGACAAATTGTTTCTCAAAAAGAAACATTTACTGGGGAATTACAAACAGAAGCAATGACTTGGGCAGCTGTGAGAAGGTGAATCCCCACACCAGCCCTCCAGAAAGTATTCTTTATATAGCAAGCTTTTAGAGTAAAATGTGCAGCAGATTATGTCTTAAGACTTTCTTGTCAAGGTGTGTAATCACTGGGGAGAGTTGATAAGGATATTTATGAGGGGTTATCTATGTTATTGGCATTGTTTAAGGATCCTATTTCAGAACACCTTGGTAAGTATGGAACAAACTAGTCCTAATTGTAGTTTTGCTTGAAAATGGCTTCACTCTTGCCACGCAACAGGCGGTTTTACTACATTGGTAAACTGGTTAAGTTTACAACTAAATAGCACGTTTTCATTAAATATCTCAGAAACAAAACCTATAGATTCTTTTCTTTAGGTACATTAAATATTATAACAAATTGAGGCAAACTGACAAAGAATACTTGCTCTGGATTCAGAAGTCCTGAATTTGCCTTTGACCTTACCCTAAATTTGGCTACCATTAAAGCTATGTAATGAGAAGTAATCTTCTTCAACTAAGCAGATAAAACTTCATGCAGGCCATTGAAATACAGTGATTTTGGAATCTCTCCTCAGATGCTTAAGGAAAAGTGTAAAATAATCAGTACTGTGTTTTAGGAGTATTATTCTAATTGTAGTGAAGCAGTGGATTGAAAAAACTTAAAAAGGCATGGGGTGTTTTTGACAAAAAATAATTCAAATTTAAATTAGTAATGACAGCTGTCTAAACTAATGCAGACTGATATGGTGAAGAAAAGAACGAATAAGAATAACATCAGATATTGTGAATATGAACAATAACAAACATTTGCATATAATTTTACTAATGTGGATATGAAGGCCCTGGGATTTTAACTTTTCCAAGGTTATTCAGGTAATGAAAGAATGTGATTTGAAACTGGAGGTTTTACCTCAATAATCCATGTACTTAATAGCCATCCCTTCATAACAATATCAACCCCACAGGGTAAGTAAAGAACAGAGAGGATTTTCCACATTTCAGGTTTAGGTAACTGAGTATGTGGTGGTAGTATTCATTGAAATAAAAATTACACATTGAAGAACAAAATGATTTCTCAATAAATAAACAAATAATTACAAAATTGCTACCTCATGCCAGTCATGTTCTAGCGACACAGTTTTGTGTTTTTTTGTTTGTTTTTTACTTCAGGACTCAGGATAAAAAACTAGTTTCCAACAAGGACAGAGCAGTTTCAAATCAGTAAAAATAAATAATTGAATAAATAAATGTAGCAGAGTCATACAATGGTTCCTACAGAATCTGTCAGATTTGGTATATGCCATTTCATTTGCCAGAGAAAGTAATATGGCCTAGATTAATATGAATAGGTGGAAAGAACTATCCTCCCACAGGAAGAGGCACCAGAGTGAAGTCCTGTGAAGGTAGCTGTTTTTTGTTTTGTTTTGTTTTGTTTTGAGAATTTCAGAGAAGGGTGAGCAGTAAAAACGGAAGTTAAATTATTATCTAGAACATAAAGAAAACATAGTGATTTCAAGGATGGTGAAAGATAATGGTAATTAATCTTCAATTATGAAGTAGTACAACAAAGATTTTCTCCTAATGTGCATCACATATGTTTACAATTTTTAGTATGACTAGAACAAAACTTAAGCTTTGTGTGCTATTTAGAAAAATCAAAAAGAATACTAATTATGGTTTTCATGATTGATAGTTTCAGTTGTCTGACACTGCTATTCTAGTAGTTAAAATAATCCCCTTTTCCCCTCTGTGCCTAAAAAATGTCTTTTATTGATGTACACTGGAGTAAATAATGGTATAGCCTAAATTAACCATTTTTTTTTTTTTTTTTTTTTTTTTTTTTTTGAGACGGAGTCTCGCTCTGTCGCCCGGGCTGGAGTGCAGTGCCCGGTTCTCAGCTCACTGCAAGCTCTGCCTCCCGGGTTTACGCGGTTCTCCTGCCTCAGCCTCCGAGTAGCTGGGACTACAGGCGCCCGCCACCTCGCCTGGCTAGTTTTGTTTTTTGTTTTTTGGGTTTTTTTTTTTTGTATTTTTTAGTAGAGACGGGGTTTCACGGTGTTAGCCAGGATGGTCTCGATCTCCTGACCTCGTGATCCGCCCGTCTCGGCCTCCCAAAGTGCTGGGATTACAAGCTTGAGCCACCGCGCCCGGCCTAACCATGTGCCTTTCTAAAAAAAGAATAAATCTGCTCTTGATGAGGGTCTATGGTTTCTCTGAAGAATAAAGGATGTTCAACTTAGTATATGAAAAGTAAAGAGAGGAACCTTAATAAAGGTATTTAAAATTGCATTAGCATTAGCAACAGAAGAATTTATTGGAGGAGGAGTAAATAGAAATAAAGGAAAAATAGTATGTGCAGCTATTGTGTTGAGGAATAGGTTAGGTAAGCATGACAGCTAGTAAGATCTATCTGGGAGAGGTTTTAGTATTTTAATATAAAATTCCAAGCTTTTAAAGATTTAAGTTTGAAAACATGGAAATACCAACATCCCCCCCAAAAGTAGTGGAGAAGTAATGAAGCAGTTCTCTAAAAATGAATTAGGCAATGAGATGTCAAGAACAGATGAATAAATCAGAGAAAACCATGTGTTTTTATTCATCTAAATGGAAAAGGTAAACTGAGTCTAGGTAAGATGCAAAAAGGGAAGAACAGACATGAAATTCTCTAATGATGCTTTCTATTTTCTCACTGAAGTATTATGTATTTTCATGTGGCAAGAATAAATGGAATTAATGCATAAGGTACATTTGGAGAGTGAAAACATTTTAGAATAGCCAGTGTGGGAAATAGTAATGAGTAATATTATCCAGTAGAGATTGGTTGTTATAAACAACATCCAGGATTTCATTTAATCTACATTTTAATATCATTTTCTTATTAATTCTCAGGTGAAGACTGAGGTCCCCAGATAACACCACTGATAACTAAAGGAGATAAATTTCTATTGCATGCACTTCTGACTCCAAATCTTATTCTCTTATTTATAACATATATTATGATATCAAACGGTCCTGTTCTATGCCATTAGTAATGTATAGAAAAGGTCGGAGAGTTAATTTGAATTGAAGAGAATGCATTTTTGTTGGCACTGGTTTGTGCACTTCAGGTTAATTCTCAGAACTGCTCAATATGCTTCTTGAAATAGAAGAGAATAAAGAAATATCCCATGGTTGATGTGTGATAGGTCAGTTCTGTAATAGAATAAGCGGGGGAGAGGGCTGAGAGTACTAACAGGAGATCAATTATAATTATGAATCATTAGGACAATATTAAGTGGCTGGAAGTAAAAATTGATCAATAATTTGACAAAAATAAAGAATTCATTTTTTTTTTTAATGAACTTAAAGCACAAGTGTATCAGCAATTGAGTAAAAAAGAGAAAAAGATTAGATGTTGAAATTAAGCCTGGTCTAAACTGCTCATGATTATGAGAGTTACTGAGAATCACTTGAAATCATTTGTGGAATGATGTAGGAAATAGAAATATATGTTACTAATTGTTTATATTTTTAGAGCTTTTATAGATAATGGCATTTTGAAACATTTAGATGATATTAACATTTTTTAAAGGTGAAAAGAATTAAGTTTTGCATGCAATCTGTGAAATGTAGGCTATTTTATTCAAACTATTAGTGTAGATTTTCCTATACCTGCCACTTTTCTGGTCATATCTGTGATTCACATTTTTAATAGTATCATGCTGGTATCTAATTTGCAGAGATTAACTGAAGATAATATTTAAAGACTATGAAAAAATAAAAAAAAAGCACTACAACTTTACGTTCCAACAACATAAAATTGATTGAATATCCCTGAATAAAATTGTTATTTCTCTGCCATAATTGGATTTTCTTCAGTTTTCTGCTTTGTGAATTTCTATTCAACTTTTAAAAACAAAGTCAAATTTCTTCCTCTCTAAAGAAATCCATGAAGATTTCCAAACAGCTTATTTATTGTATCCTAAATAAAGATGGGTTTAACCCTTGCTGCCCACTGCCTCATAGAAATCCCTGCCATTTCAATTCTCATATTGAACTGTTATCCATTTGTTCATATGGCGTTTTATTTCACTATATGTATTTAAGAACAGGTGGTAAATTCTTTGGCATCATGATGGTATTTTATTTTGTTTTGTGTCCTATGCATATCTTAAGCATTTGGTAAGCACGATGTAATGCAGGAGAGAAGAGAACAGAAACAGACACGTAATGCATGTACCAGGAGGAGTGTGAAGATGGCAAAACTACCTGTCAGGCACTATGCTCACTACATGGGTGACAAAACCATTTGTACACCCCAGCAACATACAATTTGCCCTTGTAACACGTATGCACGTGTGCCCCCAAACCTGAAATAAAAGTTGAAAGAAAAATAAAATGATTGAGATTTAAAACTATATATATTGAAATTTCAGTCCTGTATAAGAATGAAAAAATGTTTTCCCTATTGTTCTTTATTCTTTCAAATGATTTAAAAATAATAATTAAATGTAGAAAAGAGTAACAGTTACTTAGTGGAGCCACAAAAGATGAATCAGGCCCCATCACCTAGTGAATACATCAGGTCAAGGAAGGGAAGAAGAGGAAGCTTCCAATTATTTTAGCACAATTTTTTTGACTGGAATTTGCCATGAAAACATTAACTTTTAGAAAAGAATATATTATAGTTTTCTTGATAAAAGCTTAATGCATACATTTAGTTGAATCATGTAATCTTTTATATTATGTAATCATATTTATTCTCCCTTTAGAAGAAGAACAGATATGTGTTCTCTTTCTACAAAAAAAAAAAAAAAAAAAAA
>NW_016821871.1:1086371-1088076 GCF_001698545.2 Rhinopithecus bieti | reverse complement strand
AAAAAAAAATGCCAAAAACATATAACAAACTTTAAGAAATGTTATGATTTGATAGACCCTCAGGGTGACATCTTGAAAAGTTTGCAAAGTTTGAAATACATGAGTTAATGATTTTATAACTGCCAAAATAAAAAAAAAAAAATGTTTTAACAAGTAATAAAAGAATCTGGACAAATAATTTAAAAGAAAGAACAATTTTATGCCCAATTATAAGGGCTGCTCACTAAAAGCATAATGGATCTTTATTCCAAACCCAGGGGCTGGATTGTTTACCAAAGCTGGGATATAAATAAAACACAGGTAATAAGGGCACTAAGCCTTTCTCATGCCTGCCAAATATGTCTCATGTCTTCCACCTAGGGCTTTTCTGGTGACACTTAGGCATAAGACAACGGACCATGAATAGGAGTCACACATACACATTCTGGAAGGGCAGGGGTAATTTAAAATCTCATGGAATTAACCCTTGAAAGGTAGAAAAATAGAATCCATAAATTAATACATATGTTGACCTATAAACAATAGGAAACATGAACCCATAGTCTGGTCTTTCCCTTTTCTCCCCAGACTGTCTTTCCTGAGACATAGTTATTTGGCCTCTCTGCAGATCAACCTGCAGGATCCAGCAGTCACATTTAGTTGGGGTTATTTTAAAAATATATCTTCAAATAGTCTCTACTGTATTCCTTCCCTGAATTCCTTTGTCCCTTACTCACATTTTATGAAAGCATATTACCTAATGAAATAGTAGGACATAGAAGTACCTGAGACAGGAAAGTTGAACGTTGGACAGCATTGGACAAAGTTAAAGATAAAATCCACCGTTCTTTATATAGTAACCTCTTCTGTCATGGAAGGAGTCATCCACAGGAAGTGCATATTTTCTCTGTTGCTCCAGTTCGTTAGAGTGTTACCTCAAACCCCACTCGGTATATACAAAAACGCAGTAGCAGACAAGGGCCAGTGATTGATGGGTAAGTGCATTAAAGAGTTAAGAATTTAAAGCACACTTGCTGGTATTGATATTAATTATTAATATATTAAGCACCTCCACCCCCGCCCCCTACCCCTCCGGCTGCGCATGGTTGATGTAAAAAAGCATAAACTGTTAGCCTCAAAAGGGAGTAAAATGTCACCCTCCTCCTCTGGAAATGTCTGTGCAGTCTGAGACCAGCCAGCGAGAAAACACTGTCAAATCAGAAAACAGGTTCGGACAAAAGGAAAACAATGAACGCTGTAAAATCGTGGGTTTGTTGTTGTTGTTGTTTGTTTGTTTGTTTGTTTTGTTTTTTAAAGATCACCCTGGAGGGGAAGGGTGTCTAAAAAAAAAAAAAAAAAAAAAAAGCGTGCAAACTGCCCTTTCCCCTTTCCTCTCTGGTTTATTGTAACCTGACCACTCAATACTGTTATTGAAGGACTGAGGCGCTGCCGGGCTGCGGGGTCTGGGTCTCCACGCCTGGGACAGCAGTTAAAGCTCATCTGTAAACACAGGCCTCCGCCCCCCTCATTCTGTTAATTATTAATCCCCTTTCTACTGCGGTTTCTGTTGTCATTTTTTTAAATTTTAAATTTAACTTTGTTTTACTTTTGCTTTTTACTTCTTGTGTATATGTAGGGAATTTACAGGGAAATATGTACTTTATGGAATAATTGTTAAGAAATAAAATATATTTTATTTTAAATAAAGTAATGCACCTTTAATCTT
>NW_016821871.1:1068717-1084786 GCF_001698545.2 Rhinopithecus bieti | reverse complement strand
TCTAAGCCTTCTTAATAAAACCTCTTTTCTGAATGTCAAAAAATAGATATATATTCAGAAAACAGGATGATATTTTCCACTTGCTGGTTACTCTTTATCGTCTACTTAGAATGGATCAGAAGCTAAAATTTAAATAGAATTATTTTTATTGTTTCTGAAATTCTAACATGCTCACGGCTTGGGAGCCCACCCTTTGCATCGGTGTGCCCTGGATGTGAGACAGGAAGTCCAAGGAGACTATTTTGGAGCTTTAAGATTTAATGACTGCCCTGCTGCATTTCAGACTTGCCTGGGGCCAGTAACTCCTTTGTTTTAGCCAAGTTCTCCCATTTAGAGCACCCAATGCTTGTGCCCCCATTGTATCTTCAAAATAACTAACTCGTTTTTGATTTTACAGGCTCATGGGCAGAAAGGACTTGCCCTGTCTCAGATGAGACTTTGGACTTTTGGGTTAATGCTAAAATGAGTTAAGACTTTGAGGACTATTGGGAAGAAATGATTGCATTTTGAAATGTGAGGACATGAGATTTGGGTGGGGCCAGGGAAGCAATGATATGGTTTGGGTCTGTCTCCCCACCAAAATCTCATCTCCGATTATAATCCTCATGTGTCAAATGGAGGGACCTAGTGGAAACTTATTGGATCATAGAGGCAGTTTCTGCCATGTTTGTTCTCATGATAGTGAGTGAGTTATCATGAGATCTGGTGGTTTTATAAGGGACCCTTCTCCCTTTGCTCCTCTCTTTCCTACCACCTTGTGAAGAAGCTACTTGCTGCTTCTTCACCTTCTGTCATGATTGTAAGTTTCCTGAGGCCTCCCAGGCCATATGGAACTATAAGTAAATTAAACCTCTTTTCTTTATTAATTACCCGGTCTCAGGTAGCATTCTTTACAGCAGTGTCAAAATGAACTGATACACAGCACTAATATCAATGAACACATCACTTAATTCTTCACATATTACTGTCTAATTGGTCATAAGTTTAAGTGCACAGAGTGAAATAAAGAAGCATGTGTTTCCTTAAAACAGATTTCCATATTTTTAAGCTCAAAAGATTATGGTTACATAGTTAAAGAAACAATTTTCTAGGCAATTATTTTTAAGACACATTGATAAATAATAATAGAAGAGAATCTTGTCTTAGAAGAATGTTATTTAGACTTTTTTTCTTTTTTTTTGCAAAATCAAATCACATTCCCTTTTGCGAGGCAATAGCTAGTCTCCAAGATGACTGCCAATGACCCCTTCTACCCATTATTCTACAGTTCATATCCGTTTGTCTTCTCCTTTTGCAGTTCCTTCAAATGCTTTGAGGGGATAGCGCTTTTATCAGTAGTGTAAAATGTCTTATGGAGTGAAAGAAAAGATAACAATATTTATGACAATACTTTCTGCCATACTACCACTTCGTTCTGCTGCTTCTTTTAATCTATAATAGTCACATATACAAATTTTAATATTTTGCATGAATTGTGACAATAGAGTATAGTTCTTTTATTATGTTTCCTTTTACTATTTCCTAATTTTAATCAAAATACATATATATCTGGGTATTTCTTTAACTCGTTCAGCGACCCACTGTATCTTTCTTTTTTTTATCATTGCTCTGTGGGAAGTCATGTTGTAAGCAGCCCTATAGAAAGGCCAAAGTGGTGAGGAACTAAGCCTTTTGTCAATCATTATAAGTAAGCTTTGGAGCAGATTCTTCAATCCTAGTGTAAACCTCACAGATGATAACCCCATCCAACAGCTTGATTTTAGCCTCCTAAGACACGCTGAACTAGAACCACTCAGCTCCATCACTCCTGGATACCTGGCTTACACAAACTGAGACAGTAAATTTTTCATGATAAATTGTGAAACAATTATTGCACAGCAATGCATAATTAATATACAAATTTAATATTTAAATATGAAAACAGAAAATATTATTTTCCATATAATACTAAAGGAAATTGTGTCATAGATTGTCATACATATTCATTGCTTTCAGGTTAGAGATAGGAACTGTTCTTTGAGAAATTGTTAATTTTGTTAAACCTTTGACATATACACTTTACGATCAGGTGATCAACTTGGATAAAATATGTAGCAGTTATTATCATTGAAGTTATGTTTCATTGTAGTTTAATTTAGTAAAAAATATATTTTTACAGTGTCCAGTGTTTTGATCTATGGAAATAGTGCTTTTTTACTTTTTGCATGAGTTTTCAGCAATTCATGCAGAAAAACCTACCTCAGACTTCTCCATGCTTTTTTAATTTTCTACATAAAGTGCTTGCACATTTTTATTAAATTTATTCTTAAGTATATAATATTTTTTGCTATAATATATTTTCTTGTTTCATGTATTTATTATTTATATTGATGAATGTCATTTGTTTTACATATATCTGGTAAATAGTAAATTAATTATATTATTAATTATAATAAAACTTGGATATCCTTTTGAGGGGATTCTACATAAAAAAACACAAATCTTCAAAAATAATTAGAAAATTAGTAGATTATCTTTTCTCTATTTTTTCATATTTTCACAGGAGCTTTTGGGTGTTGCTTCACCAGCTGGCAACCTCTGTGGCAGGTGGTACCTTCTGCCTGGGTATTGTTCATGCCCACTGGGCTTGTTCCACCCACTCAACCTTGCAGGCTGTTCTCAGCATGCTACTGTCAAGGGGGAGCCAGGCACAGAGTGGTGAGGGGTGTGTGGGAAAATGAGTATGGAGTCAGGCAGCTGCACAAAACCAGGCACACCAGCTGCTGTGGTGGGGCAGGTAGCTCCAGTCACTGGCACAGATGCTGGCTTCATGCGGGATTACAGCTGGATCAAATGTACCACACACAGCTTCTGCTGTCTGCACCCATGTCTGGACAAGGGGAATATGGTGGTGCTAAGAAGTTTAGAGATGCCAGGAATCACAGAGCCCCAAAGAGAGTTTTACAGGTCTGGGATGGGGAGCTCCCAGGTCTTGGCTCCCTGAAGGGCCATAGGTCTTCTTCTCATTGCCCACAATGTGGTCAGAAGGGAGGACTGTTTAGCCCTTTCTGCATGACAGCTCTTTCAGTCTCACCATTAGATGGGTCCCAAGTTCTTATCCCATGCCCAGGAAGAATGGGCTATGCAGATAATTGGAGGGTGAGCAAGGTGGAGAGGAGTTTCATTGAGTGACAGAATAGCTCTCATAAGACCCAACTGGGTAGCTCCTTTCTACAGGCAGGTCATCCTAATGAGTGTCTAATTGTCAGTGGAAAGGGGACCTGCAGTGGGTAACCCCTTTCTGCTATTCGTAGTTCTTACATTTGTTTGAGTCTAGCTGGGTCTGGGGTTTTTATGGGGTCAGAAAGGAGGAAGTGTGTGCTGACTGGTCCATGTGCAGCCATGGGTAGACCTGGAAAAAGCAATGTAAGTTCTCATACTAGGCTGTGGACTCCTTCTGGAGCTGACAACCCAGACTCCAAGCTTCAGGCCATCCCTCTTGAAAGTGGGGTTTCACCAGGGACCTTCCTCTTTCCCCCCAGTAGCCTGTCTGCCACCTGTCATCATCAACATGTTGTCCATGGAGCCCAGGCTCTTTGTGCTGAGGGGCCCCTGCAGACCCATGCTGAGCCTCTCTCAACCTCCCCTTGGCTTCCCTCCTATGATTGTTGGTATCCAAAGTTGGAAGGGGGCCAAGGCAAGAGGGATCTGGCATATCAGGAATGCCACAAGCACACACACACCTGGCCAGGTTGCAACAGCACTCAGACTTGGCCACAACTTTGCTCCAAAATCAAAGTGGGTGCCAGGAATGATGAGAGGCCAGGGACAGGAGAAGGCACTTCCAAGCCTAGCAGGGAGAGGGCCTTCCTTGGCCCATGACAGTGCAGAGATCTCTGGGTTCAGAGACATGGCTGGGTGGCTGCAGCTGCACCCCTGATCATGGGGCTCCCACCCTGCTAACTCAGTCAAGGCTGGGACTCCTGCCCATCCCTGGTTCCCACCAGCCCCAGGAAGCACACAACCCCAGTAACTCCAACTCTGCTACAGCCAGTGTCTTCACAGCAGTGGCTCCAGATGGGCCATCACTGCCATCAGTACTATATATTTTACGTCTGGCATCTATCTATTATCTTTCTTTATCTATCTTTATCTCACTGCATTCACTAAAGACTCCAGGATTCTTCATGTAAGTTCATAGAAAGATGATGAGAGTGAGCATTATTTCCTGTCTCTTATTTTAAAATATTGATTTATATTTATTTTGTAGAAAACAACTATTCTTACTAGTTTCTTTGGAGTTTTTTTCTTTTATAGAAAAATAACTTATATTTATTCTACTATTAAAGGAGATATACCCATTAATTCAACTTCACTTTTTACTATTACAAATAATGCTGCAACCAATATTCTCTTGTATGTTTATATATCCAATTATAAATGTAATTCTGGAAAAGACAACTGGATAATTAATAAACTACAAATAATATGTTTGTTATTTTCATTTTTGAGATGAGAGAACTACAAATGAGGAAAATTAAATACCTTGCCCAAAGTCACGTGTTAGAAAGTGGCAGATGCATGGTATAAAAGACATATATTTGATGTAAAATTCCGATTTAAATCAGTGTGTAGGTCCACATAAACCTGATGATGCTTCTTTTATGAAACATTCTAAACTCTCTCCCCATGCTTAGAAANCACTTTTTTCCCAGGCATAGTTCTAAGCATAGTTTGTTCTGTTCTCACAGTATCCCTATTTGAGTACTATTATTTTTCTTTTTTTAGTAAAGAATCTGGGGCAAACAAAAGTAAAGAAATATGTTGAATGACGCACAGAGGGCAAATAGTAGAAGAAAGATTTGAACTTAGACAATCTGCTTCCGAATCTGTCCCTTTAACCAATATAAGAGAAAAACTCATATTCTGGTTTATGTTGCAGATTCGATGTATTTGTAAGTATCTTTCACAACATCCTGAACCTATAAATGTTTTGCATTTCTCAAATATTTTTCTTTAATTAAATATTTGTATATGCTCCTTTGCCAATTTTATCAAGATAGAATTAGAACCCAGTAAAGTTTTTTTTAATAAATAGATATTAACAAAGCAGTTTTTGGTATTTCAATGTAGGTTTAAAATATTTTGATAGGAAAATTCTAACATAATCACCTTGAGAAAAATGCATACTAGGAAATGAGAAATATTCATGAGCTATGAAGCCATCAAGGTAATAAAAAACATGTTTAGAAAAGCATGTTACCATTTTATTTATGTTTAATTTAAGCATGGAATTGAGCATGGCCACCTGCAAACTACAAAAATGTTATAATACTATAAATTGAAACGCATAATAAAGTATGCAAAAATGCTCATCGTCAGGATAAAATCTTGTGAATTTACTGCTGCAATCTTGAAAATGATTATATGTTATGGAATATTTAAAAATATATACAAACTAACAGATAATCATGTGAGACTTTATGGCAGAGTTGAAACTATGTTACTTTCAAAGTTTTATTGCAAATAACTTAGCACTTTTAGTAGCACCTGGCATGCTGAAAAATTTCAGAGGTAGAGTCTCTGTTATATTTACAATGATTATGATGGTAACTATGTTGCTAACATTATACCATCACCCTCATCCAACTCCCTGAAAACTTAAACAGACTGTGCTGTGTTGTCTTGAATCTCAAAGAACAGCATGGTGAATTAGGACCAAGTGAGCACATATAAATGGCTGGAAAAGTCAGAGTCAAGACAATGTAGCAGAGTGGTGGAGGTGCTAGACAGTTCTCAAAGGATAGTTCAATTTTATTCAGAGACAGCTGATCCATTGCCTTGTGTTACTGACAAAGATTACAAAAACTTTTGCGGATGCCACAAATTGGGATCCCTTCAGCTCTCATTGTGTCCTACCTGCCCAAAACAGCCTTTGAAGGAGAAAGATAATACATTATACATGAAAAATAAATCTGTATAAAATAAAATTTATGAAATATCTTTCTCATCTGATTAGACAAAGATACAGGGTCTAGAAGCTCATCAAGATCATTACTGAACTTTTGCTTCAGGGTTGTTTTTATTTTATTTTATTTTTTATTTTTATTTTTTTTTAGAATACCAAACTATATTTACTATTTACAGTAGTAAAGGACAACAAATAATGTACAAATTGGTGAATAAACACAACAGAGCCAACAAACATCCCACCCGAGCTCATACACCAAACAGGAAATACGAACATTTCAGCAAAATTTCAAGCAAGCAAGAAATGATGGGTTGTTGTTCAGGTGACTATAAAAAGGCAGAGAATGGCCACCAAGCAGCAATGGAGCCTCGGGGAAGGACAATAGGCAGAACTATGAAAATGTTTAGTTGGTATAGATCCCAAAATATTTCACAGAACTGAAATCACCAAACTAATGCATAAATTCAATACATGTTGGAAAGCAGCATGGCACAAACCCATGAGAAGAACATGAAGTCATCATTCCATGGGTTCATTTGTAACCACACTTGGAAGTAGCTCTTTTACATGACAACGTAACTGCAAATTCAGCAATACTTAATCTTACTTTTTTTATGTATAGACCATAATTATTCATCAGAAGCAAATACTGGAAGAAATCTGAGGTCACAACACCATTACCAAATGAGAAATGTGGGAATGTCTTCAATATTAAGAGGCAGAGAAAAGCCAATTTTGGTTTTGCCAATCCTTGCCTGTGTACCAACGCCAGGTACTGAGCAGGGAGTGGGGTGGGAGGGGTGGCAGGGGGGTGGGTCCTGGGCCTCAGACCCCGAGATTACATGCTTGAGGGCCAGAGAGCACGTGGGGTCAAATTACCAAAGGACCCAGTTATTTTTTAACCTTTGAAGAAGCATTCCAGTATTTTCCCTTCAACTTTTCCATATACTGACAAAGCATACATTTGCAATATTTAGCATTTTAATCACCTGTGCCTATAAAAGCAAGTGACAGTCTATCCTCCCTACCCACCTTGCCCCCATTAGCTGTCCAACAGCCACACCCCTACCGCGAAAAACATCAATTCTCTATGTGACTGGAGTGAGCAGGGAGGAGGCAGCCAACTCAGGAGTCAGATCCCTGGCCAGACTAAAAGCGAACATTCAGGCTATAATTTTGGGGTTAAAAAAATGTTTTAGGAGGGGGGAAAAACACAAGTGAACACACAAAAAAACCCAAAATACCTTGCAACTCATTTTAGCTGAACAAAGATAAGAATTCTGATTGGCCCAATTTAAGTTGCAGATTCATCCCTACAGATATAGTTTTGAGTTGCACTTGAAGTACATCAAAGAGAGGAAAATCATTGCGGTGAATGTCCTCGAGTTTCCGCAGACGCCTTTGTGGTCGGCATGGTCACGTGCTCACCACCATTCAACAGCAATGCAAGGACGGACGGCCCGGGTTGGGGACGGGCCCTCTAGAAACCATGCCCTGCCAGGCTGCTCTCCGGCGCACCTCCTGTCTGCTGCTGGAACACGTGGATGGTGTCCTCGTCCTCCATCTCCAGCTGTGCTGGAGTGTCGGTTTCATTAATTGACTGCCGGTCAAACCTGAATGTAATCTGTCTCACTGACAAGCCCTGCCTCTCGCAGCAGGCCTTCATCAGCTTGCTCAGTGGTGTGTGCCTCTTGATCTTGAACTGCACCACGGAGCCATCCTGCTCGGCCACCTTCAGGTTGACGTGGTCTTTCTCTGTCTTCACGCCCTCCTTGGGCTTCTCCTCCGACATGGCTGCACCGGCGGCGCGAGCAGGCAGCGCGGGGGAAGCAACGCGGAACAGGCAAGTCACGCTCTCGGCCAGCACCGAGTTTTAAGTATCATCTTTCAACCACCACCATGTCTTCAATATTTTTTTACACATATTTACCTACTATTATTTGATTGTACTACATTTTCACTATCTATTATACAATCCATATTTTTAATTATATGACATTAAAATCCCTGAACATTAATATTAGATGGGTCTCTCATGATATATGGGTAATCACATTGTTTGCCCCTAGTCTATTTATTATCCCACAGGCTTAGGTGGTGGTTGTACAAGTTTTCTCCTCCCCTGAAACCTAAAACTCTCTCTCCCTCTTTTTGACTCCCACTGAGAAAACTGAAGAATTCAGATAAGAACTTCCACTAGTTCTTACCACCGTATCTACTAGCCTACCTCAGTCTGTATGCACATGCTTCATATACCCTTATATTGTAATTGATAAACTATACTGTGTCTAATCTAGCTCTATGTCTTCCACTTTGCAGGCTAAATGTTATAAAACAAGGATCAGTAAACGATGGCTCATTGGCCAAATCTAGTCCACAGACTAGAGCTAGAAATGGTTTTTAAATTTGTTAAAGAGATTTATTTTTCCAGAAAGGAAGAATATGCAACAATGACTATATGTGACCCAAAAAGCATAACACATTTACTATCTGGCCTTTTACAGAAAATGATTGGTTACATCTGCAGAGAATATTGCCTATTCATGTATTTAAATGCAATCGACAAGCTAAAGACTAAATATTTATATTTTAGAACTGAGTAAGCCCCTGTAATCCAGATTTCTTTCACTAATTGTCTTCTCAACATTACCTGGATTTAAAGAATGATCACTATGTCTTCATTTTAAAAAGTTTAAACAAACACTTATTTTGTTCTCTATCTGTTCCCTTAATTTGATCTGGGGAGGTTAGGCATTTATGAGCCCTGGAGGCATGAACAGAAAGGAGATTCTGAAAGCAGCATAGCACTTGGAGATATTTTACGAGCATCTCAAGAATTTAATTGACACACAAGAAAGGCCACATATATTGAAGAGCTGTTCTAACCTATGAGTAAGAGTTTGTCTAGACTCATTCTAATAAACTTTTTAAAAGTTTAGAAAAGACCAGGGATGAGATTGTAAATTATCGGCTTGCCAGACCAAATTTATGGCTTTCAGAAGAAAGCAAAATGTCTTGAAGTGTTTGGTGATTTTTATTATATACTTGTAACTTTAAATTTAGTGTTGAGTAATTTTTATTCTATACTAATAATTTTGAAGTTCACTTAAAATGTAGCTTTTAAATTTATATTTTTCTCATATACTCATAATTTTAAAATTTAAAATTATGAGTATATAATAAAAATTACTAAACACATCAAGAATCATATAGTTATGAACAAATGTGAACACTTATGAGAAGAAAATTAGAAAACAAGAAAGGTAGAAAAAAGGTAGATCAAAATATATGCTGGTCAAAATGAATGCACTTCAAAAATAAAAATAGAAATAGGTTGAAAGGAAAAGATGTAAAAATATACATCAAGCAAGCAGTGAGCATAAGAAATCTGGAGGAGTTTTATTAATAACAGACCAAATAGACTTTAAAACAAGGGCTTTTATAAGATTTTTTAAAAGAAATCTTTAAAGTGATAAATGTTTTTAATGATAAAAAATTTAATCAAAATGATATAACTGTCTTACCAATGTATAAATATGGTACCAGAACTCTAAAGGATATAATTTAAGTATGTCAGAGATAAGGAGAAAAGTAGTCAAGCCTACAGTCAGCATTGAAAATTACATTATCTCTTTCTTAATAAGGCATAGAAAAATTGAACTACATGTAAGATATACAAAATGTAAACACTGTCATCCAAATTGGTTTACTCATGTTGGTTTACTTATATTCCTCAATATGATTAATGACATTTATAAGAAAACTTATGGTTACAACTAACAACAAAATACACTTCTTTGTAAGTGTACATGGAGCACTAAACAAGGTGAACCATATGTTGGAATTTATAATAAGTTTTAATAATGTTGAACAGTATTATATAATATTTTCTCTGGCCAAGTTGGAAATAAATTAGAAATCAATAATATGAAAAGCAAAATACAAAATTTTAGGAAAATGAACGATAACTTCCAAATAGCACAAATCAAATTAGAAAATTTTGTGATTTAACTGATAAGGAACATATAAGATAACAAAATTATTAAGTATTGGTTTTAGAAGGAAATTCATGAAATTAGCTTCTTTATTGAAAAATAAATGAATGGTTTAAACTTCTACTTTAAAAAACTATTAAAAGAAAATTAAACTCAAGGTAATTAAAAATAGAAAAAGAAATAATTCAGCTATAAGAAATAAATGAGTGAGATAAAACCAGAAATGAATATGAATTGAAAGCAGTCAAGTGATATAGAAAACTGACAGTGCTTTCTGTCCTTTGCAAATAAAATTATGTTCTGAGAATAAAATACAAGGATCAAGATGGCGGATAGGAGGCAGGGCTAGCTTGCAGCTCTCACTTGGATGTACTGAGCAATGTGTAGAGACACATATTAAGAACTTTTGTTCCAAGAACTAAAGCAGGAACATACCAGGAAAGCTGACAGAATCTGTATACTGTTTGAAGGAACTGAATCACCAGTGTAGGCTCCCAGAGACATAGAAGAACTGTGAGTCGGCTTGCTTTCTCAACAGACAGGCTCATGGTCTGGGGCTAGTTGTCTGTCTTGGTCACAGGCTCCCTGGAAATATACTTGGTGCTTTGAGGGCATGGCATGGTGGGAGCGAAGCCATCTTTTAGGACTGAGTGGGGAGAGGCCTGCGACTTTCCCCCATTTCCTTGGTTACCTGTATGACTCAACAGAGGCAACCAGATTCCCCCTGGGAATATAAATCCATTGTACTGGAAACCACACCTCCATACCCCACAGCAGCTGCAACAAGCCCTGTCCCAGGAGAGGATGAGCTCAGATATGCCTATCCCTGTCCAACTTGGTGGTCTTATTCTACTTACCCTGGTAGCCAAAAACAAAGGTCATAATGTCTTGGGAGCTCTATGGCCCTGCCCACCACCTGAGAAACCTGAATACTTAACCAGGTGTCCCTAGGGCAAGTTTGCATCTTCTCTATAGGACCACAGCTGAGGCACTCCTGAAAGTGTCACCTCTTGCCTGGAGGCCAACCAACACCAAACCAGAGCACTAAACAAAAACACAACCAAGGACACTCACAGAGTCCACTTCACTCCCTTGCTACCTCCACCAGAGCAGGTGCTGATATCCATGGCTGCAAGCCCTGAAGATGGATGACATCACAGGATTCTCTGCAGGCACTCTCCATTACCAGCCTGGAGCCTGGTAGCTCTGCTGTGTGGCTAGACCCAGAAGAGCAAAACCAATCACTACAGTTCAGCTCTCAGGAAGCCTCATTCCTAGGGGAAGGTGGAGAACACCACATCAAGGGAGCACCCCGTGAGACAAAAGAATCTGAACAGCAGCCCTTCAATCCCAGATCCTCTCTCTGACATAGTCTACCCAAATGAGGAGAAACAAGAAAAACAATTCTGGCAATATGACAAAACAAGGGTCTTAACACCCTCAAAAGATCATATCAGCTCACCAGCAATAGATCCAAATCAAGATGAAATCTCTGAAATGCCAGAAAAAGAATTCAGTTAGCTTATTAAGCTAATTAAGGAGGCACCAGAGAAAAGTGAAGTCCGACTTAAAGAAATCAAATACGTGATACAGGATATGAAAGGGAAATTCTTCAGTGAAATAGATACCACAAATAAGAAAAAAAAATTATAACTTCTAGAAATCAAGTGCAAAGAGAAATGCAAAATGCACTGTAAAGTCTTAGCAAGAGAATTGAAGAAGCAGAAGAAAGAACATTGGAGCTCAAAGACAAGGCTTTCAAATTAACCCAATCCATTAAAAGGCAAAAAGAAAAGAATTTAACAAAGCCTCCTAAAAATTTGGGAGCATGTTAAATGTCCAAACCTAAGAATAGTTGGTGTTCTCAAGGAAGAACAGAAATCTAAAAGTTTGGAAAACATATTTGGGGGAATAATTGAGGAAAGCTTCCCCATCCTTCCTAGAGATCTAGACATCCAAATACAAGAAGCTTAAAGAACACCTGGGAAATTCATCACAAAAAAATCATCACTTAGGCACATAGTCATCAAGTTATTTAAAGTCAAGGTGAAGGAAAGAATCTTAACAATTGTGATGCAAAAGCATCAAGTAACCTAAAAGGAAAACCTATCAGAGTAACAACAGATTTCTGAGCAGAAACCCTACAAGCTAGCAGGGATCGAGGTCCTATTTTTAGCCTCCTTAAACAGAATAATTATCAGCCAAGGATTGTGTATCTAGCAAAATTAAGCTTCATAAATGAAGAAAAGGTGTGTTATTTTCCAGACAAACAAATGTTGAGAGAATTCACCGCTACCAATCCAGAACTACAAGAACTGCTAAAAGGAGCTCTACATCTTCAAACAAATTCTTAAATACAACAAATAGAACCCCCTTAAAGCATAAATCTCACAGAATCTATGTAACAATAACAAAATGAAAATAAAAAAGGTATTCAGCAAAAAAATAGCATGATGAATAAAATAGCACCTCACATCTCAATACAAACACTGAATGTGAATGACCTAAATGCTTTACTTAAAAGATGTAGAATGACAAAATAGATGAGAATACACCAACCAAGTATCTGCTGTCTTCAGGAGATTCATCTAACACATATGGACTCACATAAACTTAAGGTAAAGTTGTAGGAAAAGATATTCCATGCAATGGACACTAAAAGCAAGCAGGAGTAGCTACTCTTATATCAGACAAAACAAACTTTAAAGCAACAACATTTAAGAAAGACAATGAAGGACATTATATAATGATAACAAAAGACCAGTCTAACAGGAAAATATCACAATTCTAAATATATACGCACCTAACACTAGAGCTCCAAAATGTACAAAACAATTACTATCAGACCCAATAAATGAGATAGACAGCAACATAATAATAGTGGAGGACTTTAATACTCCATTGACTGCACTTGACAGGTTATTAAGACAAAGTCAACAAAGAAACCATAGACTTAATTAAACTATACCCTACAACAAATGGACATAACAGATATTTAAAGAGCATTCTAACCAACAACTGCAGAACATACATTCTGTTTATCAACATGTAGAACATTCTCCAAGATAGACCATATGATGGGCCAGAAAACAAGTCTCAGTAAATTTAAGAAAATCTAAATTATATCAAGTGTGCTCTCAGACTGCAGTGAAATAAAATTGGAAATCAACTCCAGAAGGAACCCTCAAAACCATGCAAATACATGGAAATTACATAACCTGCTCCTGAATGATTGTTGGGCCAATAATGAAATCAAGATGAAAATTTAAAAAATTCTTTGAACTGAATGATAACAGCGACACAACCTATCAAAATCTCTGGGACAAAGCAAAGGTGGTGCTAAGGGGAAAGTTCATAGGATTAAACGCCTACATCAAAAAGTCTGACAGAGCACAAATAGAAAATCTAAGATCATACCTCACACAACTGGAGAAGCAAGAACCATCAAAACCTAAACCCAGCAAAAGGAAAGAAATAACAAAGATCAGAGAAGAACTAAATAAAATTGATACAAATAACAAGAACAAAAATACAAGACGTATATGAAACAGAAAGTTGATTCTTCAAAAAGATAAATAAAATTGATGAGATTAAACAAGTAAAGAAGAGAGAAGATCCAAATAAACTCAATTAGAAACACCTGCAATCCCAGCACTTTGGGAGGCTGAAGTGGGCGAATCATGAGGTCAGGAGATTGAGACCCACCCTTGCTACAGTGAAACCCCGTCTCTACTAAAAATACAAAAAATTAGCCAGGCATGGTGGTGGTCACCTGTAGTCCCAGCTACTTGGGAGGCTGAGGCAGGAGAATGGTGTGAACCCGGGAGGCAGAGCTTGCAATGAGCCAAGATTGCACCACTGCACTCCAGCTTGGGTGACAGAGCAGGACACTGTCTCAAAAAAAAATAAAAATTAAAATTAAAAATATTTTCTACTAAATAATATAAGGCAAAACACTAATGTGTTTCTTATTTTTTAACACTTTGACTAATTTCTGTCTAACTTAAATACAATATAGAATATTATATGGCAGAGTTGCCTAGTCATAATAATACTAAAAGTAAAATTAAGTTACAATTTTAATAATTAGCACAAGTATTACTTCTTCAAAAGACAGCGTAAATGATTGATTTTCTTAAATTACCTTCACATTTGCAATTGGTGCCTAGTAAAATATGTGAATACTATAGTTTCAGGGGGTCCGATTATCAAGCATGTTGTAGAATTTGAAGTCTTTCAAATTTCATTCAAGATAATATGAAAAAGTGCACAGAATTAAGGCTGAATTAAATAAATAAAGATGTAATGAATTGTGTCGCTTTTTATCCAAGTGCTATTCTAAGTATTTTACATAAATTTTAATACTTTAATTATTGCATTAAGCTTTTCACCCTAAAACAATTATTAAGCACTTAAACAATTTGCATAAAACCAAAGAGCAAATAAGTAGAGTAGTGAAACATTTTAAAACATCTTTATAGAGGTGTAATTGATACACAAAAAAATACAGATATCCGTGTATGCAATTTGCTTGGCTTGATCGTATACATACATTTACAAAACCATCACCACAATCAAGATAATAAACATATCAATCACCTCAAAATGACCTCTTCTTTTTTTGTGGTAAGAACATTTAACTTGTAATCTACTCTCTTGACCAATTTTTCTATGTAAAACACAGTATTTTTAGCCATAGGCACTATGCTGTAAAACAGATATCTAGAATTTCCTCTTGCATACCTGAAATTTACACCCATTGGAAAAAAACTCCTTATATCCCCTTTTCCCTAGTCCCTGCTAACCATTATTCTACTGTCTACTTTTATGAGTTTGACAATCTTAAACACCTAATATAAGCAGGATCATGCAATATGTGTCCTTCTGTAATGGACTTACTTCACTTAGCCAAATTTCCTACAGGTTTATTTATATTACTATAAATGGTAAAATTTCCTTTTTTTTAAAGACGGAGTCTAGCTTTATCACCAGGCTGGAGTGCAGTGGTGCGATCTCAGCTCACTGCAACCTCCACCTCCCAGGTTCAAGCTATTCTCCTGCCTCAGCCTCCCGAGTAGCTGAGACTACAGGCATGCACCACAACACCCAGCTAATTTTTGTATTTTTAGTAGAGATGAGGTTTCACCATGTTGGCCAGGATGGTCTTGATCTCTTGACCTCGTGATCCACCTGCCTCGACCTTCCAAAGTGCTGGGATTACAGGTGTGAGCCACCGCATCCGGCCGCAAAATTTCCTTTTCTTTTTAAGGATAAATTATATTTCATTGCATGTGTGTGTCACATTTTCTTTATTCATCCATCTATGATAATAGGTTGATATGATAATATGTTGTTTTCATATCTTGGCTATTGTCAATAATACCACAATGAACATGAGAACACATTTATCTCTTTGAGATTCTGATTTCAATTCTTTTAGATATGTTTGCAGAAGTATTGCTGGATCACATGGTAGTTGTATTTTAAAAGACTAGGAACCACCATGCTGCTTTTCATAGCAGGTGCACCATTTTACATTTTTACCAACCGTGTACAAGTGTTCCAATTGCTATATGTCCTTGTCAAAATTTGTCATTTTTTGTTTTTATTTTTAATTTTTTTTTTTTGGTTTTTGGATAATAGCTTTCCTAATTGGTGTGGGGTTTTGCATATGCACTTCTTTGACAATTAATGATGTTGAACACTTTTCCATATACTTGCAGGCCATTTGTAGGTCTTCTTTGCAAAGATGTCTATTCAGGTCCTTTGTCCAACTTTTAATTGAATTATTTGCATCTTTTTCTTGTTCAAATTTTAGGAATTCTTTGTATATTTTGGATATTAACCCCTTACCAGATATTTGATTTTCAAATTTTTCTCCTAAATCAAAATCATAGATTGCATTTTCACTCTGATTATTTTATAATTTGACAATATCCTTGTTTTGCAACTCTTCTCTAAGTGTGAAATTATTTCCAAATAAAAATATTTTTTCTAAAGCAAAAAATGAATTGACCATTAATGAGTTAGGAGACTGAATCTGTAATCAGTCTTTCATTTGTAATCAAATGAAAGCCCAGGACCTGATGGCTTCACTAGTTAATTCTACTACATTGGAATAATT
>NW_016821871.1:1051881-1068597 GCF_001698545.2 Rhinopithecus bieti | reverse complement strand
GTTAGGAGACTGAATCTGTAATCAGTCTTTCATTTGTAATCAAATGAAAGCCCAGGACCTGATGGCTTCACTAGTTAATTCTACTAAACATTGGAATAATTAATGCCAATAATTTTCAAAGTTTTCATAAAACTGAGAAGTAAGGAACATCTCTAAATTCATTTTTTGAGGCCAATGTTAAAAATACAAAAGTTAAATTAAGAGGCTATAGGAAAAAGAGAAACCAAACCAAACCAAAAACACTACAGGCCATTATTTCTGGTGAGGATAGCCTATTTTAATATGTCCCATTTCCTTGTTGTTGTCATTTGGTGTAATATGCCCTAGAATTCTAAATCACCCCTCAGCATCCAAGGTACACAAGGCTCTTTGGTCCTCTCCCTATTCCTTCCTAACTACTAAGCCATTCCAATGTTACACTTGGGAACTTATTTTCATCATTAACTGAATCCCCTGTATCCAGAACCTCTTTTCTGAATATTTTGCACAGTGTTCTGTACAAATAGATATTTACCAGAATCCCAAAGACATTGCCTATTGCTCCTGTGTCTTGACTTAAGCATGGAGAAAAACTCCCAACATGTGGAATACTGTTGTTTCATTATATGTTGTTTCTTCCTACAGCTCACTTGTCACTGGTTCTAGAAGTATGGCTAGTGTAGTGCTTGTTTCTTGTTATTCTCTCTAAACCATCTTTAAAAATTATATCAGATTACACATTGCTCATTGTTGCTGTCATCTGTTGACAGCTGAATAATTTCTCAACACCTTCATTTCTCCACAATTATGGCTCTTGTTTTTTTTTTTTTTTTTATCCAGCTCTATGTCTTTATCTTTTAATATTTTTATGTAATTCCTCAAGTATAGTCTTTCCAATGCTCTGTTTTGCATTTCCTTCAACTTCTCTCTTCCAATGTTCTAATTATTTATTATTTATCCTACTTCAAACTCTTATCCTATGGTTTTACCCAATATATTGTTATTTCTTTTAGATACAAGCTGTTCATATTCTAAGGTACAATTAAATTCTAAGGTACAAGTACTCCTTCCCCAACTCAATCTGATTGGCCCTACAGCCTTTATCTAATTCTCATTTTATTTGTGGCCATTCCACTCTCATAACAAACTTAAATGTCACAGTTAATCAATATAAACACCCTTTTCCTTACATTCGTAATTCTCTGTTTTTCTCTCAAATTGCTGCTCTCACAGGGCTAACCTACAACACTGCTTATATTAAACTTTCCTCTTCCTCCATTGCTGTACTTCTGCAAATGAATAAAGCTGGTAAAAAAAAAAAAAAAAAAAAAAAAAAAAGCAATTCACAATGGTTGAATGCTTTCGCTGTAAATCATGTGGGCTCCTATACGTTTTTATATATAGTCATTGTTAGTATTCTAGGTCACTCAGTCTTTCTCTCTCCTAGATGACGACTTCAAGCAGGTCCTCTTCCTCAAATCTCCCAAACCATATTCTTGTCCATACTCTCAGCTCGTGACTTTCCCTCTTACCTCAGTGACCTTTCTGATGCTATCAGAAAGATCATTAATAGAATTGTCAAAACACATTCATTCTACTATTATGCATCTATATACAGTATTTTTGTTGTATTATTACAGAATGAAGGCTGAGCAAATCCTTTTCTTTGCTGTCAACTATTTTTGCATAAGGACCTTATCATTATTTTCATTGGTAGATATTGCCCCAAAGCCACATATTCACCCTTAAAACTGTCAACATTGTACCCCTGACTGATGAGAGTTACTCTTTGTGGCTAATTGAAACTCTCTAAAGAAAACTAAGCAGCCACAGCAGAGAGAAAGGTTTGGTCAGTTACCCCTACATTGTTAACTACTATAAAGTTTGTTAATCACCATTAAGTTTTCCTCCTGCGATTAGGTATTATAGAAATCCATTCTAGAGAAAGACTACGCAACTAACCTCAGTGGACTAACTGACTCCAACCAACTGTGACACCCCTTCCTTGATTGTGCCAGCAACACCTGTTGGATAGGAGGCCAACCTTACAAGCATTCTTTCCTGATAGGAAGTTACAGATCATAGACTGGAAGAAACTGTACACCAAACATCGTTGTTCCCTATAGTTCACCTTTTGATGTAAAGAGCCAAATTCCACTTTATCTTAACATAAAACCCTACCCCAAAGTGAGCATAAGATATATGTTGCGTATATGTTAATGTACTGAGCATGCCCTTTCTTCATTCATATACATAGACATCCCTCAAACTTGATGAATATGCATGTTAAACAAACCCTGGAAGGCTTAAATACCTCGGTTTCTTTTTCCTTTTTCTTGGAGTGTGTTCTTAGAATTTCCCCAGAGTTTACACTCTCAAATCTGCAAATTGTTACTATGAAAATAGTTTCCTCTGTACTCTTCACAGTTACTTTGTTAATGAAACAACAACAAAGGAGAATATAGTCTTCCTATTCCAGAAGCTTTTATTAATATATTCTTATCTTAACAAATTATTTTGTTCTAACAGATGCACATTTGGAAATACCTGTTCTTCTAAAATAGTGTCTAAGATGAATGAGCAATGCTATCATTCCATCACTGTTTAGTGCATATGTGATGTAACTTTTAATAACTCTTCTCTAAAATTAGCTGAGTTATTGCACCTAAGGTCAAAAAGTACTACTCCTTAACAATAGCTGTAAATTTTTCCAGGACTTTTAGGAGAATAGTTTCCATGTTTGAGAAAACTAGTTGAATTGCTTACTTATTTCTCATCACTATTGACATAATTAACTCTAATGCCATTCTTAGCAAATGTCATTTATTTAGCATTGAAAATATTTAGTATAGGTTTCCTTTTTTTTTTTCATTGACAGGATCATTTTATCAAAACTGAAAGTCTGTTTATTAAACTAGTAGTGATCTCTGCAAAACTTTCTTATGGATGCAGAGTGTAGAAAAGTTCTAATTGCATTAAGAAAGACTTGGTACTAGAGAGAACCATGCATGCAGGAAACAAGAACAATAAAACATAATATTTCTCCCCCCTGCAAAGTCTCTCTAGCACTCTCTATAGTCAAAATTATAGGGTCATTGGCAAAAGAAAAGGAAAAAATATATATACGTTACAAACCCAGATCCATTTTCACATAGCAGCTTTCAAAAATTGGATTTGGAACTGGAGACAATAAATAGATAACCAGTACAATCATCAGTGTTCTTTAACATTCTATGGTGGTCAATATTCAGTCCTGCAGAATTCCCACATTCAATACTTCAGAGAATGTTTTAGCTCACCTTCAAAATATCATTTGAAACCTTCCTTAAATAAATAAATAAAACCCTATACTAATCCCTGTTTCTCAACTATAATAATGTTAACTAATCTCATTGCCACACAGCATCCTATTAATTATTTTAAGATATTGGGTAGATTATGACATTTCTATACTGGAAACTCTCCAGTGGCTTCTTATCTTATTCAGTGTATCAGTGAAAATGTTATGACTGTAAGGTCATACGGGGTCTGACTTTTTTATAGTAGGTAGTTAGGCCAACATCAGCAGGGCAGGAGAACTTTCCCCCACAACCAGGAAAGTCAGGCAACTATCAGGTGATGGTCAGTCAGTTGTTAAGATATCTCCTAAAATAAATCGTCACAGCCATGCCAGGGAAAGGTAGTATCCCAATAGATAGAGAACATTTGAAACTGGTGATCAGCAGCTTCCCAATAAGATCTCAGGAGCTGAATAAGAAGGCTCAAGCATACTCATTGAGAGTCAAGATGGTGGAGTGTAGTTGGTATATGATCTTTCTCTAGAAATACTCCACTGGGAAGAATGCCTCAAATGAGCTGAACATGTGCACAATTTTTGTAAACACACCAAGCATATGGCCCCTCCCAACTGCTGGCAGGCCACTGTGCATGCGAATAGCCCACTCCGAGGGAAGGATCGGGGAGAAGGGATGCAACCCCAATAAGTATGCCAACATATAAGACCCCAAGTCAAAGTTCAAACCACGTTCTTGAATCTCTCAAGTTGCTCACATAGCCCTCTTCCAAGTTGACTTCCTTTCATTCCAGCTCTAAACTTTTAAATAAGCTTTCACTCCTTCTCTAAAACTTGCCTTGGTCTCTCACTCTGCCTTATACCCCCTGGTTAATTTTTTTATTTTGAGGAGGCAGAAACTGAGGTTGATGCAGACCCCTTAAGGATTCCCTTCCATTAACAACTTTCTGTCCACTCAGTTCCCCTCTATCACTCTGATTTGTTAAATGCCTGCCTTGCTCCTACCCGGGCTTTGTGCCTCCAGATTTCTGTGCCTGGAATGCTTTTCCTACAGATATCCACGTAACTCTCTCCATCTGCTTCAAGACTTTTATTCAAATATCATCTTAGTGCTATCTTTTCTGACCATACGAAATCCCCCATAACTTTTCTTACTTTTCTGTATATATCATTTGGCTACCTAAAATTTTATATATTTTAACTTTTTGTTTTTATATATTTTAACCATATGTTTTGTCTCCTCCTGCTACAACTTAGGTTCCATGACAGTAAAAATACTTGTGCATTTTGTTCATTATTATAATCCCTATTTCATGCATGATTCTTGCCTTAATATCACCCTGAGTTTTTGAATAAATAAATGCATACTCAGAACCATATGTAATTATGTCCATTTACCTAAAGTAAACAAAATATTCAGTTGTGGTAATGAGCCTATCAAAATACTTTTCAACATCCAAATTTTTATTCCACTGGCTGCAATTTTTTTTAACATTTTATGATTAAAGTATAAATTTACTTACAAATACTTAATTCCTTAAAAATGGGCAAAATCAATGGTTCATTGCCAGCTAAATGAATAAACTAATAACTCCATAAATAAATACGTAAAAATGATCTGCAAATATCTGGAGTTTGTTTGATTATCACCAATAATCATAAATGTAAATTAAAATAGGTATTGTTCTAAAGTCATCAAAATAATAAAAGAAAATCACAAAGATCAATATGAGCTGCCACGAAGATACATCATTTGCAAATATTGCAAATTTTTCCAATCTGTTTTGAAGATATGTTGATGTTATTCTTTAAGATGCTTAAAATATGTTCACAAATTTTGATTTATCAATTGTTATTCTAAGGTTCAAAATGAGAAAAGTGGACAGAGATATTTGTATACTGTCATCACAAAGATAAACTTCATATCTTTAAATTAGCAACACAAAATATCCAACAATAGATGTATATTCATATCACATTACTATGCAATTATTAAAAATAGTATGTTACACTGTGTTCAATAAAATGGAAAATGCAAATTCAATAAAATGAAAAATGCAAATGAAATAATTTAGAAGCAATATATCCAGGTATTTATTAATGTATACATGTGTCTTGATTCATGTTTTGAAAATGCATGATCATGATCTCACTTATATGTTGACTCTAAAAAAGTCCAATATATAGAAACAGGATTAAATGGTGGTTACTAGGGGCAGGGAGGTGGGAGAAAAGGGATCTATTGGTTAAAGAGTACAAAGTTGCAGTTATGTAGAAATAATGAGTCTAGAGATCTAATATATATAGCATGGTTACTGTAGTTAACGATATTGTATGGTATTGCTGGAAATTTTCTAAGAGAGTAGATTTCAAGTGCTCCCACCTAAGCTATGTGAGATGTTTATGTTAATTAGCTTGACTGTATTAATCATTTCACTATGTATGTGTATGTGTATATAAAAAAATCAGGATGTACATTTAAATATATGCAATTTTTATTAAAAAATAAAATATAGAACAGAAAAAAGTATGCATATAATCATAAACTCAATTATGTATATAACTAAGTGTACTGTTCCTAAGAAAAGTGAATTAAATATCACTTATATTTGTTATATTGTAACTTTTCCTTTCATTTTATGCATATATTGCATTCATAATTATACAAATTATTTAATGAGTACAAAATGTAACTATATGTTAAATATCCTCAACATATTTCGGAAATGGCAAATGTTACAAATTGTAGGTCGTAGTCATTATAAGAATGTCCCCTTTGTAGGTGTTATTTTCTGTTAGTTTTGGTTTAAAACATTCACCATTATTGGGAGATAGCCCAGATTTTTCTAATCTTTACCCACTATAAATAATGTTGCAATGAACACCTCAGAGCATATATCACCATGGGCAATTAAGCATAATTCTGACAGATAGCTTCCCAGAATTGGAATTGCTGATGCAAAGTAAACGAATGTACTAAAATATGATCTAATTTCACACTGCTCTCGATATGATGTTAAAGATCATATTTTCATTAATTTTATATAATAGTACCATTATCAATTTTCCCATACCTTGCAGTACAATTGGGCACTATGAATTCAATTCTTATCTATATGATAGGCAATAAAACATCTCATTGCTGTTTCAACTTGAATTTTCTGATTACTGTAATTCCAAACATTCTCCGTCATATTTACACAGTTTGTATTACTATTTTTATGCATTCTACTTTCAATATCCTTTAACCACTACAGAATGTAGTATGTGTGGAAACAAAATTTGTTTTGTATAAGTGTGTCTTTTCCTTTTCTAAAATTTGTTTGAATTAGGAAGGAACAAATTACATATTCACCTAAACAGTACAATGTCTCTTCACAATAGCAATACAATGTGAACAGAATTACACTCATAAATATCTCCCATGACAAAACAAACGCATTATGTACAACAATCATTCATCTTGCATTGACAAATCTTTTTTTTACCAGCTACATATGGTCAATTTCTCTTTTTTTATGTTGTATATTTTTCAATTGCACCTAGGAGTCATTATAATATAGATAATTGAATTGCAGTTAATTCTCCATCTGGTGTTCCAGATTGGTTACTTACTACTGCTGATTTGAGGCTGATATTTTTCATTTATATTACTTGATCATTTTATTCACTGTCACATCTCTAACAGTATGTGACATTTACAAAGCATGTCATGTGAACAAAGTTTAAAATTCTCAAAGAATAATTCTTTATTGAAGCATTTGGAAGCCTTATGCTATCCATGTTTTGGCCTTTAAATTACCATTTCTTACATTTTACTTTTATTTACTTTTTTTTTTGTGAAGTATATTACACAAACTGTGTAAGTATACTTTAGGAAACTATCACATGGTCTATTATTTTTAGTGCATTCTTTTAATATTCCAAATACATTTATGACATGGCAAGTTTTGATAAATTAAAAAAAATAATTATTTAAGAAAACTGACATTATTTTATCAGAAAGCTATGTGTTTAAAATATTGCATCACTATAAACACACTTAGCATGGATCCAACTCAGTATATATAAACTATCTTTGTAATGTTTGAACAGTGGATTATACTTTTAACATGTTTTCACTTCCTTTGATTTTGTTAGGTTAGTAAGAAATCTTAAGTGTTGGTGAAATAATTAGTTTGGTTCAAGAAAGAAGGTATATTTATTATTAGAACTGTTAATAAGTTAACAAATTAGATACTGTTTTCAAATCTCAGTTTCAAAATTTGACTAACAATATTTCTGTTTTAAAGTTTCTATGAGCACTAAATGAGATAATTTATTACCAATAAATTACATTAAATATGTGTTTGTTATGTCATCACCTCCTTTTTATTCACTTTTAGGGTTTATGAATCAAGTCTCATAGAAGTTTAAGTTACTTGCCCAATGTTTCAGAATCACGAAGAACCCATGCTTTTTATCCAAAATCTTTTAATAAAATGTGTAATAAATGAACAGTGGCATCATCCAATCCAATTTGCTTATTTTACGTCAGAAAACTCTTGAGTCATAGTGGGTTTACTGGACCAGCCCAGGCTCTGGCCATTAGATTTTGAGCAGTTCAGAAATTGTGATGATACCTAGGTTTTGTACTTCGAGATGTACTGATTCTGTGATTATAAAATTTTGCAATTATAATCACCAAACTTTTGTGATAAATTTTGTGAGTATAAAAGGTGTTTTTTTTTAAATAACAACAGAGTGTGTAGTATCCTAGCAAAATACATTAGGTTTTGAAATAATGAGGAATATTATCCATTTTGTGTTTGTATTTTGTTTGGTTTCAATTTATGACAAGTGTTGCCTTTCACATTTGCTTTATTTTAAAATGTATATATATATATATATGATATACACATTTTGTATAATATATAATGCTAATATTATATATTTCCATCACTGTTTCTATTAAATCACAATAAAAAACTAGCTCCTTTCTGCTCCTTTAAATTTGTAGGAGAAAGCCTTTGAAAATGTTTATATCACAGCATATGTTACATTAAGCATCTCTAAATCAGTTATATGAGAATTCTTTTCACACTTTCATAATTTAGATGCATGTATAAACATATACACACATACACACACGAGTCATGTGTCACTTAAAGATGGAGAAATACTCTGAGACACGTATTAGGCAGCTTTGTTATTGTGCAAACATCATAGAGTGCACTTACACAAATCTAGATTGTATGGCTCACTACACACCTAGGCTATGAAGTGTAGCCTACTAGTCATATGTTACAAACCTGTACAACATGCAATTGTACTGAATATTGTAGGCAGCTGTAATATAATGGTACTTGTATATCAACAAATCAAAACATAGAATAAGTATAATAAAATATGGTATAAAAAATACGATACGCTTTTATAGAGCACTTACCATGAATGGAGTTTTTAGGACTAGAAGTTGCTTTGAGTGAGTCAGAATGAGTTGCGAGTGCATGTAAAGGCCTAGGACATTACTATACACCACTGTAGATTCATAAGCACTGTACACTTAGGTCGTACTAGATTTACTAAAAGTATTTTTCTTTCTTTAATAATAATCTTAACTTACTATAAGTTTTTTTTTACTTTATCAACTTTATTTTTTAAACTCTTTTGTAGTAACACTTAGTTTAAACATTCTATAGCTGTGCATATTTTCTGTCTTTATTTCCTTATTCTATAAGGTTTTTTTTCTGTTTTAAAATATTTATTTTATTATTATTTTTAAAACTTTTTTGTTAAAGACTAAGAATTTAGGCTAGGCCTAAACAGGGTCAAGATTACCAATATCACTGTCTCCCGCCTCCACATCTTGTCCCGTCGGAAGGTCTTCAGGGGCAATAACAAGCATGGAACTGTCATCGCTTACAATAACAATACCTTCTTTTGGAATGCCTCCTGAAGGACCTGCCTGGCTGATTTGCAGTTTTTTTTTTGTTTTGTTTTGTTTTCTTTTTCCATAAGTACAAGTACATTCTAAAATAATGATTAAAAACGCGGGATAACAAATACTAGAACACAGGAATTTTTCAGCTTCGTTATAACCATATGGGACAACTCTCATATGTGTGGTTTGTCCCCCATGAACTGGAACACTGTTACGCAACACATAATTGCATGTTTTTAAACCAATTTTCATCAAATTTTCACTGATTTTACTGCCAATTTTCTGGGTACAACTATAGCTATCCAATGTTTCTGAGTGACATACAAATTGTATCTTGTTAAAAAGCTACCTGTGAAAAATCACAAGATCTAATAGACAATTAGATAGCATTTTATACATCTCACTAGAATTTCAAAAATTTATTCATGCTTTAATTATATAAAAAATAGTTTCAGTTTTCTGTGTTTACAGAGTTCATAAAAATAAATATTGTAATTATCCACTAGGAGCTCATTTCAATACACAGTAGCTTGAAATTTAGGTACTTTAAATATTGGCATAAACATAGAACACTTCTTATGGAAACCACACTACTAATTAAAAATAAAATCCTCAGGCCTTAGAGATAGCGCTGTTTTTACAACATCAAAAATCAGTAAAGCTGGCTTAATACATTCCCATCGAAAATACCAGTTATGATATTCTATAGTGATCGCTAGGTATCTCCAGATATTCTTATAATATTTATGCTTGCTTCCCTTAATAATAGTATGTCAAGCAGTTATTTTATTTATATCTTTCGCTATTGTGTCCAATATGTAGAAATGTCAAGAGTAGGTTAAGGGTGATTTCTTATTTTTCAAGAGCTTAAAATTTACCTGATGAAATTTCCAAAATTTCTGCTATCATAATGTATGATGTAGAAAATCTAAACATATTTATTCCAAATTTGTTTAAATATATAAATAAATTATATACAATAGTTTTATAAATGATATAAATAGATTTCTATTTCCATCCTTTTTATCTAGAATCAATGCGGCAACCAAGATGGCAGCATTTATCTCACAAATCTTCAAGCATGCAGGCAAACACGTGAATGTTCAAGTAATGAAAATATTGCTACCATTAGCCTAATTATTGAAAAAAGGCCAAATTATCAGGAGCCCTTTAACACTTCCCAGGCTGTTGTTTTTTCGCTCCACCCCCAACGGAGCTGAAAACCACTTTAGATTTGTTGTAAAAAATGTCACCCTCAGCACTGTGGATCATTGAAGGAAGCTTATGTATTGATATAGAAAGATATTAGATATGTCAGACTTTAAAAGTAATATGTTTTCTTCTTTTAAAGCTATAATTTTCTGCATGAATCCCTGCAAGCTCCTTACCTGCTGAGTGTTTACCTCCCTCCCTTTGTGAAATTGAGGCAGATGTGTGTAATCTCCCCTGAGATGTGGTTATAAACGCCATGTGTACAAACACATTCAAGAAAGACAACAAAATATATAGGAAAAATTTTATAAATAAGAATGAGGACGGCATGTGAATTAATTATTGCAAGAAGCATAGGTGGAGCAATGATTCTGAAAATATGACTTCCAATTAAACGCATTGTAATATATCATCCCAGCTGAAGGCTACCTGACCGCTTTCACTTTCAGGCTGTCCTTACTTTCCTTTTGATTCTATATTAGCTAAGTATATGTTCATTTTCTTAAATAAACAATTTTACTATTTAGTTTGTAGAGCTTTAATTGTAGAATGGGGAAATTATATTTAAAATATAAAACTATTATCTTGTAAATATCTCATTTCTAAAGCTCACATAACGTATAAATTTAGAATGGCCAGTTGTGGATTCACCGTGGACAATGTATCCATGCTGGAACTGGCATTTCCTTGGAATTCAGATTCTGCGCGTTAAGCAGACGTCAGAAAGATAATTTGCATAAGTTTTGAAATTATGGCAAGCTGAAGATCCGTAAATAAGGTTCTTTTTAATCAGGAGGTCAGTCCTAGTTCAGCATTTGTCTTCTGATTTTTCTGCTTTATCTTGCTGGCATGGGCCCCCAAGATCTCAGCTCCTCGCAGCTGCCCCGCCTGGAAACTTTTCAATTATCTTTTTTCTTCTTATGAGAACAGGAGCCATGTTTAGTTTGCATGATAATGAAATAGCGATAGGTTCTCTTGTGGTCCACCATACATATTGAAGTTAAATCTTGGAGGCAGGAGCCAGGGCCAAATGGTTCTCAGCTCATTCTCCTTCTAGTTTCTAATTTTTTTTTTTTTTTTTTTTTTTTTTTTTTTTTTTTTTTTTTTTGAGGCGGAGTCTTGCTCTGTCGCCCCCAAGGCCTGAGAGTGCAGTGGCCGGATCTCCAGCTCACTGCAGCTCGCGTCTCGCCGGGTTCACCGGCCAATTCTCCTGGCCTCAGCCTCCCCCGAGTAGCTGGGACTACAGGCGCCGCACCTCGGCCCGCTAGCTTTTTTTGTATTTTTAGTAGAGACGGGGTTTCAGCTGTGTTCGGCCAGGAGATGGTCTCGATCTCCTGATCTTGTGATCCGCCCGTCTCGGCCTCCCAGTTCTAATTTTTTGAATCCCACCACCCAATCTTTCTCTCTCTACAGTCTACCCTGCTGACTCAGGCCAAGCACCAAATTCAAAAGTAATAGTTGTACATAAACAGTATAATCAGCTCCCACAATTGCATAAAATTCAGTTCTTATAATAATCTAAAAACCTATAGATTTACCTGCATACAAATATCTCTATCTGTCTATCTATCTATCTATCTATCTATCTATCTATCTATCTATCTATCTACCTAACTACCTACCTACCTACCTACCTACCTATTATCTCTCTATCATCTATCTATTATCCTGTCTATCTATTATCTATCTATCTATCTATCTATCTATCTATCTATCTATCTATAAATCATCTGTTTGTCTATATATTGATCGTGGTCTGATGGTTTTGCCCAGTATCTCTGATCGATCCTGAAATGACACAGTAGTCTCAACATAGCAGAATAAAATTTCCAGCTATTTTTCTTTTTGGTGCCTTACCATAGATAACACTAGAGATTGAATTTTAGAAAGCTAACTGTTTTCATTTTATTGATAGAGCTGATTTTGATATTAAGACATATAGCAAGGAATATGCATTATTCTTGAATATGGCTGATATCATGTGAGGTGGATACTATCGATGCTCCACCCAGATTCCCTCGAATCGCTTTATAGACTGCATGCACCAATCCCCCTGTTTCGCCGTGCTTTGCATCAAACTCGCATCCACACTATGCTTTTGAAGACTGCCTTTGAGCTACCGGAACTGCTTAAATCGTATGCAAAGAGAGATGAAATCGCCAGGAACTTTACATTCCATTGTATCTGCTCATACCCAATTATTGATTGACCATGAAAATTCAGTTTTCTTCTCTCAAGATAGGCCAAATTTTAAGATGTAATTTATGCTCTGGAGCTGCATCTCTTCATAACATCAGTTTGTAGATGGTATTTTAACTGAATTTTGCACTCTTGTTTGGATTCTTCTGTCCTGCTTCCCACACTACCTTACCAGTTTCATTATAGAAAAAGTTTTTAATAAATTTATTTTCTGTGAATTATCATTCCTTGTTCATATTCTGGTGAATCCAGCCTAAGATATCACAGAATGGACAAATAAATAATTGATGTTAATTCTTAAAGAAGCACTCACGGAAACAGGCTATTGTAATAAATCTGAAATAACTATAGATAATGGGGTTCTACTGTTTTAACTTACAAGAATTCTGACAAGCAATACATCTTTATCATATTTTTTAGAAAATATTTTTAATCTGTCCATTAAAAAAACTGAACGAATAGAATTAAGAAAAAAAGGTTTTTTTTACAAAGTCAATGACATTAAAATCTAATTATATTAATAAAACCATATCACTGTATTATTAAATATTGACAATGGCATTTAATCGAAAACAATTTCTTAGTGACTGCCACATGTAAAATCCATTGCCAATATGTATTAGAAAGTGATTGCTTATTGTTTTTGGAGACAGGGTCTTGCTCTGTCACTTAGATTGTAGTGCAGTGGTGCGATCACAGCTCACCGCAACTACAACCTCCTGGACTCAAACTATCCTCCACCTCAGCCCCCCAAGTCATTGGGAATACAAGTGTGCATGCCCAGCTCATTTTATTTATTTTTTAAGAAAAATGATTCTAATAATATATAAAATATAGTTTCCATTTGCAAATATTGAATTCACCTTATAAACAAATATTATATCTATAGGAAAGTCTTTATATCCCTCTCCTAGTCCTTTGTTCTATAGTTTTATAAGAAGAATGACTTCATTTATCCCGAAATGCCTTCTTTTCTATGAGTACACATATACTCATTATTTGTTTGTTTAAAGTTACTTGCTTAAATGTAATAATTTCATTTAAAATTCTTCTTGTTATTAATAGATCAATGTACTTCATTATTAATGCTTTTTTATTCAGTACATTTGTTAAAAGCCCTTTTATTACAAGCTTACTTTGGACACCATTAACTTATTTGAAATGCAAACATGATTCAGTCTTTTAGAGGACAAGGATATGAGGTGACAGCTAATCAATGATTGACTTTGTCCTTAAGTTTCTCAACTGTCAAGGATAAAGCATGTCAATCAGTAAGAACTAATGCACCGCCCATTATAATTACCTCAGCAAAAAAAGTCACAAGTGTCCTATCAACTCCCAAATGTTAAAGATAAGTAAGAATTAGCACAATTGAATGTTAAATTCCATTGTCCTATATTTTACCTTAATTAAAAAAAAAGAAATATTAAGTTAATTCTATCTCTCAGACCCACCCATTGATTTTTTATATAAGCATTTTCTTGCCTTTTATTTGGTAGTCAAGAGATGTTTAGCCTTTAATTACATCTATAGATTTAAAAACATATACCAACCTAATGGTATGATGTGAATTAAAATCGTCATGAAGCTTGGAATTAGAAAACACGGCCACTTACTACTTGTATGCCCTAGGCAAGTTACTTTAGTTTCTAAACATATGTTTGCGTTTCTACTGTGATGATTAATAATTCAAGGAATATTTAGAAGTATAAAGGCAAAAATATATGTGAGAGCATCTAACACACGTGCTACTCAGAAAAAAAATGTTTGAGTGAATGAATGCTTTTACAAGATTAATATCTTAATATAATTCTTTAAAGAAAAAGGTGTTACATAGTCCACTTTAACCCATACTTTTCATAAGAATTAACCAATATCCTCACATTTCAATGTAAAGAATCAAAAACAAAAAAAAGTAAAAACTTCATTTCTATTGTATTTAGCATAAACAGGCACACATACATGGACACACACACACACACAGGGAAGATGGAGCTGCCAATAGGTAATGGAATGCATATCACTTTTCTTGTAGAAGATAAATGAAATCCTTTATGAATCTGATGAATATTATGACCTCAAATTATTGCTATCTATAAACTTTAAATGTTTTGAATTTTAAATTGCTTTTAAATTTGTGTTTTCTATAGACATTTTAAAATAATTCTTCATTAAAATATTCCTTTTAACAAAAGTTTCAAGGTTGACATATTAATCAAATGTAGATATAAACTTCTGTGTGTGTGTGTGTGTGTGTGTGTAGCTTCTTGAAGTAACTCATTGAGCAATTTGCAACCTTGAAACGTATAATTCATCATGTCAAAGTTCCAGGCACTCAGTCTCCCATGGGCCAGTAGTTCAAGGTTGTGAGGATGTGAGGTTTTGAGTATCGCTGAGGGCCAAAGGATTACAGAAACAGCCAGGCACTCTCCATCCTTGCTTCTGGACAGAAAACACATATGGTGCCTGTCACAAGACAATTTTTAGTGACCACTGGAGTCTTTTAAATGGAAATCTGATAACTTTGAGCATAGGCAATCTGGGAATATCAGTCCTTGTTCAGAAAAATCTTCAAGTAATTTCAAAGTGACTCAACACACTGTAATCTGAGGCAAGTTTTTATCCATCAATCAACTCAAGAGGCAATAATAAAATATTAATAAAAAGAAATGAATTAGCAGTTATTAAGGAAGACTGGGAAAACATATCTCCTTGACACAGATGAAATTAAGAATTATACCCTAGAGGGGGGAAAAAAAAAAAAGATGGCAGGAAGAATTGATGTGTGCTACATGCCATCACCAGGTTATATNTTTATTTCCAAAATTTGTTTTAATATAAAAAGAAATTATATAAATAGTTTATAAATGATATAAATAGTTTCTATTTCCATCTTTTTATCTGAAATCAATGTGGCAACCAAGATGCACATTTATCTTCAACAAATCTTCAACATGCACAAACACGTGAATGTTCAAGTATGAAAATATTGCTACATTAGCTATTATTGAAAAAAGCAAATTATCAGGAGCTTTACACTTCCCAGGCTGTTGTTTTTCCTCAACCAAGGACTGAAAACACTTTAGATTTGTTGTAAAAAATGTCACCTCAGCACTGTGGATCATTGAAGGAAGCTTTATGTATTGATATAGAAAATATTAGATATGTCAGACTTTAAAAGTAATAATGTTTTCTTCTTTTTAAAGCTATATTTTCTGCATGAATCCTGCAAGCTCCTTACTCTGAGTGTTACCTCCCCTCTTTGTGAAACTTGAGGCAGATGTGTGTAATCTCCCTGAGATGTGGTTATAAACGCATGTGTACAAACACATTCAAGAAAACAACAAATATATAGAAAAATTTTATAAATAAGAATTGAGGACGGGCATGTGAATTAATTATTCAAAAGCATAGGTGGACAATGATTCTGAAAATATGACTTCCAAGTAACGCATTGTAATATATCATCCCACTGAAGCATACCTGACCTTCACTTTCAGCTGTCCTTACTTTCTTTTGATTCTATATTAGCTAATATATGTTCATTTTTCTTAAATAAACAATTTTACTATTTAGTTGTGTAGAGCTTTAATTGTAGAATTGGGGAAATTATATTTAAAATATAAACTATTATCTTGTAAATTATTCTCTTTCTAAAGCTCACATACGTATAATTTAGAATGGCAGTTGTGGATTCACAGTGTGACAATGTACCTATGCTGGAACTGCATTTCCTGGAATTCAGTTCTGCCGTTAGCAGCGGTCAGAAAGATAATTTGCATAAGTTTTGAAATATGGCACTGAAGCATCGGAAATATTCTTTTTACATCAGGAAGTTCAGTCTAGTTCACATTTGTTCTTACTGATTTTCTGGCTTATCTTGCTGGCATGGGCAAGATCTTCAGCTCCTCCAGCTGCCCCTGGAAACTTTTCATTATCTTTTTTCTTCTTATGAGACAGAGACATGTTTAGTTTCATGATAAATTGAATAGCGATAGGTTCTCTTGTAGGTCACATACATATTGAAGTTAAAATCTTGGAGGCAGCCAGTGGCCAAAATGGTTCTCAGCTCATTCTCTTTAGTTCTAATTTTTTTTTTTTTTTTTTTTTT
>NW_016821871.1:1033802-1048005 GCF_001698545.2 Rhinopithecus bieti | reverse complement strand
CTTTTTTTTTTTTTTTTCCTGAAAACCAACGTGCAGAAACTTTCTCTCTTTGTAATGAAAAAGCCAGGTCTGGAGTTAGGAGAACAACCAAGCTAATTTTACAGGTCAGTAGAGTTATTATTTCCAGGATCTCCTGTCTTCTGCTTTACCTTCCCTCCAACTTCTTTTTTAGCTGTTACTTCCATAGAGTTTAATGCCAATGAATAAAAATGAAAGTAAGTCCACACTGTAGAAACTCAAAAATAAACAGAGAAACCAACACAAACCAACATTCTGCAGCCCCACATTTACCAGTATCATCCAGTGCCAAATTTCAAGCCATGTTTAGAGCAAATTTTAAATATGTTTCTTTTCTGCTTCTTTTCTATGTTAAAAATATTTCATGGAGTCCTTCTAATTATGGTTTTCCTGTTATCATAAAAGTTCACATCACGTAATAAGGAATGGTGGAGTTATTTAGGAGACCACGGATGAGGTTCCTATAATAGAGTTTTGCTTTATATTAAGAAATATTTATACTACATATTCCACCTTCAAGTAGACTCATAGCGTTAATGTGCATAGTTACAGCCCATTAGCACTGGCTATTTCCAAATGGATATGTGCCCTAAAATCAAAGCACTAAAGGATAAAGTTTAGATAACCTATGTTTCTGCTTTATCACTAGGCATGACTAGAAAAAAAAAAAAACAATATTCAAAAGTAGTGTGCTTTATATTTTAAATGAGAATAGTAATAGGAACTCCTATATCTATTTATAATCTAAAAATAAAAAAGAAGATATATTAACATATCTTTGGATGGAAATTAAGCGAAAGGAAAACTATTCAATGAAGGAAAATAACTATCTGAAGAAGGAAAATGAGGAACAGAGACAGTAGAACAAACTGTAAACTGGCTCCATAGCTCTTTACTTAAATAAATGAATTTGAATGGATTATTCTAGCTTAACACTTTTTCCTTTAAATGTTTAATTCCCAACAAATTTGAAGAATAGGAAAAATTTTCTGACTCTTATTATCACTATACAAAACAAGGGTCTGCAAGGGAAGAAGAGAGGACAACATTTCCTGGACGCATTCTACAATATTTTACTTTCCTTATGACAAAGACAACATTATGGAGTTTTATTGGACCAGTAGGTATAATTTCATTAAGTGATTTTACAGACTGTTCACTTGAATGCTGACACAGAGGAGGCACTATGTTCAGATAAATGAAACCATGAAATAGCACAAGTGCTATTACATTTTTTTGGGGGGGGCAGGGTAGCTGTGGTCACAATAAAGCTACTAACAGCTACACTATACACATTTTAGCTAAACATATTTCAAGATAGGTGAATGTAGCAAAGCTTTGCAGAATCTTCTGTATTGCCAGTATTGAAAATTCATTCTTGCAGTTTATCGCTTATCACTTCAATCTAAGTGCTAGATGTGTTTTCTAGCATGTGTTGACATTATCTTCTTACATAAATTCTTACGGGATAAACAGATAATTTAGAGCCTATTAACGCACAAAATTGATATCTCCTGCCTTGATGAAAGAACCAAAATATGCAGTTATGTGAGAAGTAATTAAGTCAATACATATTTACAGAAAAAAGTATTCTTAGAGAAAATGTATTAAATTAAAAATAAATTTTTCAAGGATCCATTAGTTTTCAAATGTTTTAAACAATAAATAATTAATTAGCATTGTTTTTTGTTTATAATACAAGTTAAAAAATAATCATGGGTAAGATTTGTAGAAAGTAACTTAGTTAAACAGACCAACAATTATACAGTGATATTAAATGTATTTTACAATATGTATTTGCTAGTCAAAAGATTGTCTTATTACTTAATTATTCCAAACTTAATTTGAACAATAAATCAAATTTAGTGGAAGAACTTTACTCTGGCCATAAAAAGTGTTAAAGTAATTTTCACAGGAATTATTGGGAAGATTTTTAAAAATTATTGATTGTGTTAAAATACTCATAAAATAAAATTTATTATCTTAACAATTTTTAAATGTACACTTAAGTAGTGTCAATATAAATAGCTATCAACACTACTCCCAACCTACAAAACTCTTTTTATCTTGCAACACTAAAACTCTTAGCTCATTGTATACAACTTCCTATTTCCCTCTTACCCTTAGCTTGTAACACTCTGCCTTCCTCTTTCTGTCTCTGTGGATTAGATTATTCTAGGTACCTCATGTAAGTGGAATCATGCAATATGTGTCTTTCTGTGACTAACTTATTTCACTTACCATAATGTCTTCCATATTGCAGCATGTGTCAGAATTTTCTTTCTTTGTAAGGCTGAATAATATTCCACTGTATGTACGTATTTTGTCTATCCATTCATTCATCCATTGGTGGTTACTTAGTTGTTTTCATCTTTTGACCATTGTGAACGCTATTGCTATTCACATGAGTGTACAAATGTCTCTGAGACTGCTTTCAACTCATGTATATATTCCCAGAATTGCAATTGCTGGAATATATGGTAATTCTATATTTAGTTTTTTGAGAAACTGCCATATTATTCCCCACAGTGGATGCACCATTTTATATTTCCAGCTAGAGTGTACAAAGATTCAAATTTCTCCACATCTTTACCAATATATATTGTTTTGTTTTTATTGATAGCTGCAGCGGGCATGGGGTAGTATTTCACTGTGGTTTTGATTTACATTTTTTCCAAAGATTAGTGATGTTGCATATCTTTTCACATCCTTGTTAGCCATTTGAATATCTTATTTGAAGGTATGTTCATTCAAGTTCATTTCTCATTTTGAAATTAGGCTATTTGTTTTTCTGTTGTTAAGTTATAAGGGTTCTTTATGTATTCTAAATATGAACCCCTTATTGGAAATATGATCTATCAAGATTTCTTTCATTCCATAGGTTTTATTTTTACTCTGTTACTGTGTCTTATGTTGTACAAACTTTTAAAATTGTTGATATTCTTCCAGTTTTCTATTTTTATTTTTTACCTCTATTTTTGGTGTCACATAAAATATTTTATTGCCAAATCCAATGTCAAGAAGTGGTTCCTCTATGTTTGCTTCCAGGAGTTTTTAAGTTTTAGCTCTTACATTCAGGTCTTTAACCTACTTAGTGTTAATTTTTGTATATGTCATAAGGTAAGAATTCCATTTCATTTTTTTTTTTTTTTTTTTGCATGTGGATGTCCAATTTTCCCAACACCATTGATTGAAAAGACTCTCTTTCCCCTCATTGAATGGTTTTGACTCTTTCATTAAAAATCATTTGACCATACATGTGAAGGGTTATTTCTGGGCTCACTACTCTATTTGATGTGTGGCTATCTCTGTTTTATGGCAGTACCACACTATTTTATTATTGCAGCTTTGTAGAAAACATAAATTCATTGATTCTATCATTGTTTAATAAATTCCATGGTTTTCATTAAGGTTTGAAATTGGTTAAGTGTGAGATGTCCTTTTTTTTAAGACCTTTTTAGTTATTTGCGGTTTCTTAAGATTCTATATGAATTTTAAAATATATTTTCTGCTTTGGCAAAAGTGCCATTGCGATTTTGATAGTGATTGCATCAAATCTGTAGACCACCTTTGGGAAATATTGATGTCTTAAAAATATTAACTATTCCAATTCTTGAGCATGAGGTATCTTTCCGTTTATTTGTGTCTTCTTTAATTCCTTACAGCAATATTTAATAGATTTCAATATACAAGTCTCTGTGCCTCCTTGGTTAAATATTTTATTCTTTTTGATACTAATGCAAATATAATTCTTTTAATTTTCCTTTTACATTTTTTCATTGTTAGAATATGAAAACACAACTGATTTTTCTGTGCTACCTTAACGTATTGCAACTTTTCTCAATTCATTTGTGTATACCTTTTTTTTTTTTTTTTTTTTTTTTTTTTTTTTTTTTTTTTTTTTTGGTTTATGTCAGATTTAGTTTCAGGAGATTTTTGAAATAAATTTAAATATCAGATGAACGTTGAAAATCATGTTATGGATAACTATTTCTATGGCCCTTAATTATCTTTTTCAAATCCTATATAACTAGCATTATTGCTATATTCCTCTGCCTTTGAAGGAACAAAACTTGCTGTATCTTGAGACCTTTATTTTGTGGCTTTGAAATTTTAATTGTACACCTTTATTTTCAAATGTTCTCTTCAGCTAGAAAATTACATACAATTTGTAAAGAGAAAATAATAATGACTAAAAAAATTCTACAGTAGTTTGAGGTATATAACAAAAGTATAAACTGTCGCTTACCAGTTTTCCAATGCTTATACACATTTATAAGATTTTTCATTTTGTTGCTCAAAAGTAATGTTATTAATACGTTTCTTAAATATGCATATATTTCTTTTCCTTTGTATTAGCTATGCAATGATCTACTTATGAAAACATCTGAATTTATTAAACAATAATACAATTGGTTGATTTTTACTTGTTTACAATTTTTTTTTACTAGGAACAAGACTAATATGAGTATTCCTGTATATATATTTTTATGCTCACTTTTATGCACTTATATGATATGATCAGGATATGAGTATATTTCCAATCTGAGATGGCAGACATGATTTCTCCCCTCTTTGATTATTGTGCAGTCAATGTCACTTCAGATCCTATATCCCTTGAAGCAATTTTTTATGTAATACTTTGGTAAATATTCACATATATTTTTGAGAAAGGAGTGAAGAGAGATGTATGTAATGGAGTCACAGTCTTTAATTATGGAGACTTGGTCTCCCTTTCAATGGGTAAGAGTTTGCTTGGAGAATAATATCAGTTTTGAAAACAGCCAAAAGATTGTGATTTTCTAAGCCAGTGCTTACCTTCTGCTCACCCACTTCTGATTGCTTTGGTTGCATAGGACAGTATACAGATAAGAGTAACACCCAATTCCCATTCTTACCTTGTGGCCCACTACAGTGAATACATTCACATTTTCCATCATTTTTGAATCCTATTATCACAAAGAGCAGTCTCATAGCAGAATATTTATTGCTAAGAAATGACCAACAAATGAAAGCCCACACTGAACTCAGCAATGCTGGAGCACTTTCCATCAGATTGTTACAACATTAGGGGAGTATCTCCCTGAAGAACAGAGACAGCTCAGGCATTCCCTATTATGAAGAAAGTATCCATTCTAAAAGGCTCAGCGCTCTGAGTTCTTTATCTCTTCCCTCAATACTTTGTCAAGAGAGTTATGACATCTTCTTTCTGTACACATTTACATGTGTGAGTGTGCATATACCTTTGAATTTTTAATCGTACACCTTTATTTTCAAATTTCCTTTTGAATTCTTTTTTCAAAGCTTGAAGGCACCATTCCTTAATTTTACACAAATTTCCAGTGTGAAATTAAGAATATAGACAAAATATACACCCTTCACCCACACACACAAATAAAAATTAATTTTTCTATGTGATCACCTGTGATGGTGCTGCTGCTAATTAGAATAAAGGAAATGCAGTCGGGCAGATTGGCAAAGCATCTGCAGTGTTCTTATAAGTGATTTCATGTTCAAAGAAACTTGAATGATCTTATATAAGTAAGAATAAGTTAGATTGCACCAGCAAATTATCTTAATATCTCAGTGTCTTAAATCAACAAGGGTCATTTTCTTCTCATACTCCATGACCATGTGGTGTCAGCTGGGGACTATGATCCTTGCAGTCCTCAGGATGATCCTTTCATCTCCTCACAAAATCTCCGAGAAGACCCCCCTATCCCCACCTGGACCTCAGCTACTGGAAAAACAAGGAAAGAAAGCTCTGTAAATTCAGAACTAGTCCATATTAACTTCTGCTTGTAGCTTATTGGCTAAGGCAAGCGACATCACCATACCTAATTTAAAGAAGGAGAAGAGATGCAATTCTCCCCTGTGTCTGGAAGAAAAATAGTGGTAAATATTAGTGTGAACAGTGATCATGTCTACTGTGTTCTCAGGATATTGCAGAGTCTCATTCCTTATACATGTTAGGCTTGCAAGGCATTCTAAGAAGAGTTAACTCAATGGTTTATATTGAAAATCTAAGAGTAAACTTTCATATTAATTTTTCTTTGGTTCCAAAAGAGAAAAAAACCTTTTCCTATTTTATTTTCTTGGAACCTTTCATTGAAAATCTTACAATTTAAAATTCTTTCTATATATATTTAATATTAAAGTAATTATTTTAAAAGTTAAACAAAATGCAAACATCAATAAAAATAGCACCCTATATTTTCACTGTCTGCTTGTCATAAAGATAGGAGAAGTTTTATTTTCCTTACATAAAGGCAATAAACTAACAAGGATGGCCATCTTAATTAATTTCAGGTGAAATTCAGATGAACTTTGTATAGCAAATGATGCTGTCAAGTTATCTCAAAGGAAAACAGTCATCAATTACCTGGAGGACAAGCCTGTAACGAGTGGTATCTTTTGGCTGTATGAAGGGGATTTCATTCTGTCTTTTCAATCTCATTAGACTATTGCCTGTGATGCATGTAACAGCCTGGTTTAGGACTTATTAAATAATAAAACTGATTTCTCTCTTTTCTACATTTGCAGAGAGGTTTCTGGGTTGGTTGCTTGGTTTATTCTTAATTTTCTCCAACATAATGAATATATCCATACACACACAAATAATACACATTAATCCCTTTCATGAGATTTGTGGCTATTCAAGGAGGCAGGAGTTAATAGCTTAAAAAATGAAATTGTAGTGTGACTTGTGACAATGACTTGTCGGTAAGAAAATTATTTTCTCTTAACATAAGCAATCTTTGCTCACACATCTAAGTACACAGTAATAACACAACCATCTAAAATATGTCAAAACTGAATTATAATACTCAATGTGTGCCAATATTAATAAATTGTTATATGTAAGTAGAGAGGAAATAACAATATTTATAATTATATTTAATAATAAACACATAACTTGTGCCAGATTATATGAAAAAGTTACATATGTGAATAAAACATGCATTGCTTAAGTTATATGTGTATTTGTATACATATGTATTTTACATACTCTAAGTATTTATGATGTTATGTAAGTTGGCACAAATTTTATTTGCTAATTGTTATTATAGCTATTATTGTTATTGTCATTACTATTCTTTGCTGATAACTAAATTTATCATTATAATAATATATAAATGTATATTTACACACACAAATATATGTATGTTCATCGTGTGTGTGTGTGTGTGTAAAGAGAGATTTAAAAATAACTTGTTCGTAAATAACAGCAAATTTATTTTAGAATGAGAATTAAGATGCAGGTTTGATTTTGACTCAATAGCACATTATTTTTCCTCTAAAATATGTCTATTATAGATGCATGTGTCTATACTTTCAAACATAGTGCAGTATTCAGAGTAATGCCCTCGCCAAGGATACACAAGTCTTAAAAGTCTTAATTCCTAGAATCTGTAAATATGTCACTCTATGTATCACAGGATGCTTTGGATATGTGATTAAACTAAGGTTCTGGCAATATTATCTGGATTATCTAGGTAGATCCAATAAAATCACAAGAACCTTTATAAGGGATAGAGGGAGATAGTAGAATCAGAGCCAGAGAAGGAGGTGAGATGATGGAAGCAGGGGAAGACATTTGAAGATGCTATGCTGCTATCGTGAAGACAGAGGATGGGGCCACAGCCAGTGAATAGATTTAGACTCTAGAAATTAGAAAAGTCAAGAAAACAGATTTTTCCCTAGCAATTTTAGGAGGAATCAGACCGACTGAGACCTTCAGTACAGTGAAAGCCATTTCAGACTTCTGACCTCCAGAACTGCAAGGTAACAAATCTGTGTTGTTTTAAGCCACTGAGTTTGTGGTAATTTGTTACAGCAGAAATAGAAATCTAGTACATAGAGTGCACTGAATATCCCCCATGTACACTTTCAAAACACTCCTCTCTTCACTAGTGCTCTCCTTACCCCGCAAGACAATCTCCAGTTCACTTTCCCTTCAGATTCCTTTTGGAGAAGTAAATTAGAAATCACCAACGGGAGATTCTGAGCATGAGAGGAGAGTGAGTGTGAAGTGGTTGTTCTATCAACTACCTCCTGTCAGTTCACCACGTGCAGGCTGTATTTCTCCACTGAAGGCCACAACCCTTCTCAAGTGGCTTGCTCTTCACATTTCTTTGGGCTTTGTTTACTATCCCCTCTTTGTCTTTTCAGGTCTGATTTTACAAAGATCCCACTTTTGTGAATATAGCATGCACTGCATTATTCTTTAAATGTTTTTCCTAAGGAATAATTAATCACTGTTTGAATCAATGAAAATAGTCCCTTTCTTATGTAGAGTGTGCCATGGGTTTACTGCTGGACCCCTAGTTACACAGGAAAATGGGTTCCTCGCTTTGCGTTTAAGATCTGAATGTGACGTAATAATAGAAATGCTTAGCCTGGAAATTTCATATTTCAGTTTCTACAGAAACATTGAATTGAGCTGAGAAGGGACAACATTTTACCAGCTCTTTAATTGTGATTTAAATGTGTTTGGAAGTTTAAAAAAATCACTGAAGATATTTTTATAATAGCCATTATGTATATGGAGAAAATTCATCTTGGGAGTATAAAACAATGTATCAAACATTTTAAATGACAGATATTAAAAAGAAAATCTCTGGGATTTGCAGTTGTAAGAAATTTACTGTGGAGTGATACTTGTAACCACACATAAAATTTTCAGAGTAGTCTTTTTCCCATACTTAATTATGGTTCAAAATTAAACTTGTATTATTTCATGTCTTAAATAACTATCTAACAACAAATAGATGGTGCTTGCATCAGAGAGTCTTTAGGGCCCCAAATAGAAACCACTATAAACATTTCAAGCAAAAATATATTTTATACAGGAAAATAAATGCTTAAAAAATTGTTGGAAAGCCTGGAGGCATAAGAATTGAGAGAAGTTACTGGACTATTAATTTCAAGTTTACCTGCAATCCAAAGATGTGGATGCCATTGTTGTTTCTTCCATGACAATTAAACATTCATGAAAGTACTGTCTAGGTACTGCACCATAGACTCCAGCCACTGCAGGTACTCACATCTGTGTGAACTTGCTTGCCAATCATCATAGCACCAGAAAGACCTTCCCCTAATTTATGCTTGACAAAATTTGCTCTTGGTTCAAGGGTCAATATTTTTTTCTTTTGGTAGATGGACAAAAGGTGGACAGTTTGTTTTGGGGTTCATATTGTCTCTGTCATACTTCTGCTGGTATAGTGCAAAAGCAGCCACAGACAATACGTAAATGAGTGGCCATGCCTGTATTTTAATGAAAGTTTATTTGTAAAGATATGTGTTGAGCCAGATTTAGGTCACAAGTATAACTTTTCACCTTTATGCTGTATATCCAGATTGCATCCTAAACTATAGTTGCAAGAAAGTCTGAGAAATATCATTTTCAGTTTTTTTATGCTCCAAATAGAAGGTGAGAGCCAACAGAAGTACCAAACCCCTCTACTAATTTTTATTTTTTTGTGAAAATTTCCACGTTCTTAGTAAAAGAAAAAATATTCACAATAAATGATTAAAATAGAAAAGAAAATAAAAGAGTTTAGGAAATAGAATACTTTTCATGCCCTGCTATCCAGTTATAAAGGATGCATTACAACTTGAGTTTTGTATGCTCCTTTAGTGCAAGTTAGGAAGAGATGAATTAGTTAATTAACCAGTCACATGTCCAGTTAATTCCATTAAGGTGGTTCTGAACTTAACAGACGTGTGAGAGCACTTCACCTTTGTAGCGTATTAACTACATTGTGCTGCTTTGGGATAAACCTAAATATTACCAAATAAGTTATAGAACTTTTGTAAACAATGTCTTCTTTAATTAAATCAGCTTAAATATAATAAATCAATTTTCAAGAAAAAACTAATCGCAATACTTGAATAAACAATTCAAAACAGTCACATATGGCAGGGAAATGGAGTAGGAGAGTAGAAAGGTAAAGCAAATATAAAATTAGCAACATTTTTAATAGTCACATCAATTTCCTTCTCAATATTTTGCTATAGCATAAATATGCCAGGATAGCAAAATAAATTTTACAATAAAAACCAATTACTATTAATAACTGGGAAAGCATTTATATGAGTTTACTGACTTACTTGGAATCAAGGAGATTTAAATAAATAAAATTAAAATAATGACAACTAATCATTGCAGAAGGCAAAATCACAAAATAATTATTTCTTATCTTTATTGTTTAAATTATTAAAATGAAAATAATGGTAAAATAGTATAATATCCATGTTACATAATTACATAATGTACAATAAAGTAATGAAACACTAAAAGTAAAAGATTGCAATCACTGTATGCAACTTATCATTACAAAGAAGTCAGCCTCATAATTTTTCATTCAAATTTAACAGTAAGACAATGTTAGCACAGATATTTAATGATATTCAATCTCTGTAATTTAATTTGAGAGTTTTATTAAAATATCTAATATTTGAATTCATATTTTAAATAAGTATACTATTAAATCAAATGAGATTATATTTCATCTCATTCTTAAAATAAACTTATTAATAAGCTCCTTTCAAATTTTCCACTTAGAAGTCACTATGCAAATTTAGTGAAAATTGGTGGCTGCTTATTTTCTTAAGAAATATATTTAAAATAGGCCAAGTGCAGTGGCTCATGCTTATAATCCCAGCACTTTGGGAGACCAAGGGAGTTGGACTGCTTGAGCTCATGAATTTGAGACCAGCCTGGGCAACATGGAGAAAAACAGTCTCTATACAAAATATAGAAATTAGTCAGGCAGATGTGCAGTGGTACATGTTTGTAGTCCCAGCTACTCAGTAGGCTGAGGTGGGAGGATCACTTGAGCCTGGAAGGCAGAAGATGAAGTAAGCTGAGATCGTACCCTTAAACTCCAGCCTGGGCAACAGAGTCAGACCTTGTTTTACCCAATGCTCCCACAAAATACATTTAAAAATAAAGACAATGTCCATTATATGCACTCTTTATGTTGATTTTATTAGAAGTGTGGTATAAGCTGAATATAATTATGTTTAAAATGATGTATTTAGTTTTATTTTCATACACACACACGTGCACACATACACATACATACAAAGATAATCGTGGAAGACTAAATTAGCACTCAAAATTTCTGTTTCCTTAATTATTTTACAAACATACACATATGCAATAATTGATTCATCCTGACTATATTGACCAATTTCATATTTCAGTCAGTATCCTTGATCTTAATCCTCACTGCCTGCACAGTATCTCCTTTAGATTACCCATTAGGGGCTCGATTTTTATAAGTCCCAAAAGGTAAGGTCTTGGTTCTCCTTCAATGCCTCTCGTCCTGTAACCCTCCAAGTCTCCTCTTCCCATTTTTCAGTCTTTCCATAAGTTGGTGCCACCACTTATGCAGTAGCCCTAATAAAAGTTGAAGATTCTTTGATTTATTTCTTTTACAACACCTCTGAAATAACCAGCAGCAAAATAATACTATCTTCAAACTATATTCTAAATTCAACTACTCCTTCCCTGCCACACTAACCCAGGGATAAACTTTTATTTGAAAGTATGTCGGAATATTATAACCTACCCAGGTAATTTCTTTATGTCCACTTTAGTGCTTCTTTAAATTCATTTCTAAGAATTAGCTAGATAACTCTTTTACAACCATAAATTAAAGTATATCAGGCTCTTGCTGAAAGCTCTCATTGCTGACTATTTTCATTGGGAGAATATCCAAATTGTTGAGTGTGGGTTAAAAGAGTCACCCAATTTGTCCACTTGATATTCAGGGAAAATACAATTTTTTTCCTTTTCTTTTGCTTCTTTTTTTTTTTTTTTTTTTTTTTTTTTTTTTTTTTTTTTTTTTTTTGAGGCAGAGTCTTGCTCTGTCACCCAGGCTGGAGTACAGTGGTGTGATCTCGGCTCCCGGGTTCAAGCAGTTCTCCTGCCTCAGCCTCCCGAGTAGCTGGGACTACAGGCGCGTGACATCACGCCTAGCTAAGTTTTTGTATTTTTAGTAGATACGGGGTTTCACCGTGTTAGCCAGGATGGTCTCAAACTCCTGACTGCGTGATCCGCCATCTTGGCTTCCCAAAGAGCTGGGATTACAGGCGTGAGCCACCGTGCCCAGCCTCCCTTTTCATTATGCTTCCATCACAGTGTCCTTCTATTTTTGTTCTCAAATAGCCAATGTCTCTTTTTGCCTAACATGCTACATATTAGTTTCCTCTGCCTGGAATCTGCCATCGCATATTTGGAATACCTTGCCCCCATTAATATTGATAATTTACATTTACATAAGTAAATACTTTCTATATAGGGCTTTATTTCAGGCCAATTTGTATCTTCCTTACAGTGCTAAAACAAGAGAAATGAATTTTATGAGCAGCTCTTCTTCATAAAGTAAAACTGCCATCATTTTAAAGCAGAATTTTATTTTCCACTTGCTTCATGCCAAGTGAAGTTCTTGGAAAAGTTTATTAGCTTCATTTTTCTATACTCTGCCAAGTAATGAGACTCAAATAACTATATAAATTCATTAATCTCATAAAGCAATTAGTGTAAAACTCAATGGCTGTTAAATTATTTTAAAATGAATTAGTTAAAACATAACATTCAATTTTCATGAAAACCCTCATTTATTTACACAATATGATAATTCTGATTAAATAAATGCAAAGATGTAATATATTAAACGGAGCAGCCAAAAGCTTGTTCATCTCTTGTAAAAGTGCCTTCTATGACCTATGACTAAGTGAATTAATATATAGGAGAGATGTAGTACACAGGCAGACAGTAGTAAATCAAGAAATGTGCATTCCTCCTTTCTTTATCCACTGTAGACAGGCAACATGGTTTAAGAATGAATTGAAATTGTATTCTGATGTACTCTAGAGATGTCTCATTTCATGAAACTCTGGAGAAAAAAAAAAACTGAAGAAATTTCTCTAATTTTTTAACCTTACTCCCTTTGCTAGTGTACTTTTATAATATACATACCACTCTAGGATTTAAAATCATGTTGCTGGGTAAAAGGAAGGCATTCATATTTGTATAAGATGTGGAGTAATACAAAATGGATACAAAATTTCCTGAATAATTTGAGACAATTTTACATGTCTTAAATCAATGAAAATATTTATTAAGCATTTCTACTCTTATTTACAATGATATAGCACTTCAGACTCTAGAAAAACTATGATAACAATGTATGGAAAATGTAGGGAAAGAACAACATACATTCAAAGAGAAAACTGGATATAAGCTTCAGCTTTATCACTTATCTAAGTAATTTACAATTTTATGACTAAATTCCTCCTAATATAAATTATGAGAAAAATGATGAAAGTGATAATGACATTCTTAAATTGTATCTAGTGGCTATGATTTATAACTAACATAATTATTATAAAAACCTAATAATTATAAAAATCTAACATACGTGGGCAGGGCGCCGTGGCTCACACCTGTAATCCCAGCACTTTGGGAGGCAGAGGCGGGGGGGTCACAAAGGCAGGAGATCGAGAACATCCTGACTAACATGGTGAAACCCCCTCTCTACTAAAAAAAAAAAAAAAAATTAGCTGGGCGTGGTGGTGGGCGCCTGTAGTTCCAGCTACTCTGGGAGGCTGAGGCAGGAGAATGGCGTGAACCCGGGAGGCGGAGCTTGCAGTGAGCCGAGATGGCGCCACTACACTCCAGCCTGGGTAACAGAGCGAGACTCCGTCAAAAAAAAAAAAAAAAACTAACATTTGTGAATGCACTTTGTAATCCATAGAGTAGTTCATATGGTAATTATGAATATTGGTTTGCTATTTTTAAGAAACTACCGTTTAGTTCCTTAAACTAAATCTTGAAAAAATAAATTAGATAAGTTTTTATTTTGCGTGGGGCTATTTTTTATTGGTGTTATTAAAATGGCCAGAGAAAGTGGATGGTGGATGGTAGAATAGATAAGACAAAATGGGATGGTTTTCAAATTCTTTTTACGAATAAATGCATTATTTAAAAGTTATCCATAGTTCTGTTTCTCACCATGATGAAGTAAAGAGTATTATCCATACTGTTCTCCTGTAAGCAGCTATAAAAGTGGAGAATACAGGCCGGGCACGGTGGCTCAAGCCTGTAATCCCAGCACTTTGGGAGGCCGAGACGGGCGGATCACAAGGTCAGGAGATCGAGACCATCCTGGCT
>NW_016821871.1:1016649-1033547 GCF_001698545.2 Rhinopithecus bieti | reverse complement strand
AAAAAAAAAAAAAAAAAAAAAAAAAAAAAGTGGAGAATACAGAAGCTATGTTAAAACATTGAAGGGCTTATAGCACAGGACAGATTCTTGAAAGAAGGGAAATACTTAGGGTAAGCTCTACATTCACCCCAGATTTCTGTCTAGGGGAAATTTCCAAACCACAGAACAGGAAAATACACCAAATAAGGGAATAGCAGTTTTGATTGGTAGATGAAAGAGAAATAAAAGCTCAGGGTGGATGGGGCAGTTGGAATTTTCAAGAATGGGTACTATAGAAAGTGAATTTGAAAAAAAAAGAAAATAAGATATATGGATAGAGGCCTTCTTGGATTTTCAGTTGAATACTAAGCTGCATATGCTGAGGTCTGTGAGTTCTGATTGAAAACGGCTACTAGTAATAGCCTGTGAGCTGAGTGGAGATGCAAGAAGATTAATGCAGCTAAGAGAAGTTAGAATTTTGATTCTAACTGAAATGAAAAGACCCCTTGAAACACACCAAGCATTTCATTGAAACACAAGGAAGACCATACCTTAGAAGTAAGCTTACCCTAACCTTTGAACAGTGGTTCCCAAATGGGGAATATTATGTTTACCAGTGACATTTGGAAATGTATTAGAGACATTTTTGTGGTGTCACAGTTTGGGGAGTACTATTGACATCTAGTGAGTAGCAGCCTAGGATGCTACTAAATACAATGAGTAGGGCAACCTCCAAACCAAAGAATCTTCCAGAGCAAACTTAATTTTAAGACTGAGAAATTTTAAGCCCTAGTAGAAGCGCTACTCTAGACACAATCAACAAAGTAGCAAAATTCAGACTTCTAACAATATATCATCCCAAAGTTCTTATACAGTTGAAATACTGGACATGAAAGGAGGCAGGAAAATGCAACCTACTCAATTAGAAAGGACTGACTCTCAGATGATTAAAGAGAATTAACAGATAGACATGTTAAAACTGATGTTATATAAGTAGAATATAGAATAGTGGTTACTAGAGGCTAGGAAGGTTCTGGGGGTTAGGAAGAGGTTACTCAATGGATACAAATTACATCTAGGTAGAATAAATAAGTTCTAGTGCTCTATAGCACTATAATTATGGTAAATAATAATTGATTGTGTATTTTCCAATAGCTAAGTTATTTTGAAAATTGCCAAGACAAGGAATAAATGTTTGAAATGATGGCTATGTTAATTATCTGATTTTCATTATTCATTGGATGCATATATAAAACTATCACACTGTAACCCATAAGTATGTACAATTATGCGTGTAAATATGTGTTAATTTAAAAAACACTGCTGCTATAAATACGGTTTAAATTGTAAAGGTAAGGATGAACACAATGAATGATTAATTGGGGAAACTCAGAATTGAAATAAATATTACGTAAAAAAAGAAAGATAAGTATTAAAATTGGAAAAAATTCATTGTTTGGTAAGACAAGTTCACTGGATCAGGTTAATCAGACCTGTGGTCAGGTCAACAGACTAAAGCAAAGAGACAAAAAAACCCTGAAGAACAAAAATATAAATAATGGCACGACAGGCACCTTTGGGATAATATCAGTTTACCCAAGATGAGTGTAATTGTAAATTCAACATGGAAGAAAAGTAAAAATAAAAATCATAAATTTGTTTGCAAGAATGAATAAATAAAATTTATTTTGTATGAATATATAAGTATAACAAATGTAAAAGTAAGTAATATCAAAATTGAAAGCTAAAATGATATATGAATTCCAATAGTTTATAGATATTTGATTATAAAAGGAAATGTCATTAGTGAATAATTAAAGTTTATTTTTTTCTTTCAATTTATAAATTTTGTTTTCTATATTGTCTTTTATACTTGTTAAAATCTCCAAAACAATATGAAATAGAGATGATGATACAGAGAATTAGCATCTTCCTAAATCCAGGGGTAAACTTTTCAATAATTCAACTTTTAGAGTAATTTTAGTAATATGAACTATTGGATATACATCAACTTGATGAAGCTGTTACTCATGTTACTTAAGTAACATGTCTTGACTTACTTTGCATTCTTATTCTGTTATTCTGCATATTTTTTAAATTTGCTTCATATATTTGTTAATTTTTCTTTAAATATTTGAAGCTATGCTGTAATGTTAGGTGCATACAAATACAGATTTCTTATACATTCTCATTATTGGCCTCCTATTATTATAATTTTTTTAACTTTTGTATATTTAATCCTTTTATAATGATATTTTAAATGTGATAGTAGCCCACCAAATTTATTTAATCATATTTTCACATTATACCTTTATTCATTTTTTGACTTTGAACTTTCAATGCACATTATAACTTTTTTATCCAAGATTTAGAACTCTTATATTTCATTAGAACATTATCTTGCTAATGGCATGGTTTTGATCAGATTGTGTTAACTCCTGACTCTATCATAAATGAGTAGAGCAGCAGAATGGTAGTTAGTGGTTTAAAATCATGCTGTACATTTTTCTAATGTAAGTAGAACAAAATAAAATGATGACAAGAAAATTAAGCATTAAAACTGAAAGGTTAAAGGCCAAGTTTGGAACTCAGTACTTTCAGATAAGGAAAAGAGTATGATTTAGAAAAGTAGCAAAGAGTATGCACTTGTTACCTTTCCAGAGATATAAATTAGATATAAGGAGTATGAAGGCTCAAAGTTGCAAAGAAGGAAGTTATGTAAAGGTAGACAGACCTGAACGAGAATTAAAAAGTATCAAACTGTTTAGCAAAAAATTGAACAGTGAAGAAGGCTTAAATTTTAGAGAAGTTAGCTCACTTTAGAAAACCAAGAAATCCAAGGGTTTAAAGGAATGCACTTTATTCAGGAATTGTTGAATTGCTTGAAAAAGCCAGTGAAGTTGCAACAGGTTATAGTCCACTGAGCATAAAATGGGTTTAATGGGTATAGTACAGGTGATAAGAAATATACATTCATTGAAAGATATAAGTCTCATATATAAGAATTATAAAAAAACGAGATGGTTGTATGAATTAGAGTATGAATGCATTAAATTCTAAACAAATTTAGACACTTAAATTTTTTGTCATTCAATTTATTTGGTCAATATAGGGGTACAACCACACCCTCTCTAAATATAAATATTGTTGACTGGAAACAGTTTTTAAAACATTACTTGGGAAAAGCTGAATACTCATATATATTCAGGAATATGAACATTGATACTCTGTTGAAATTTTTGCCTAATTATTAAATAAGAAATAAAATACTATAATTTTAAAATAGTATTTTTTGAATTTTTATGATGTTCATTATGCTTTAATATAAATAAGTACAGTCCCATTAGACAATAAGGCTCATTCAGATGGTAATTATTAATTAATATTATTTGTCCTTCACCATACTTTCTCAAGCAGGGGTTCAATAATCAGGAAATGATATGATGGGGCAAAGCATTATCATCAATTTTTACCTAAATATATAATATCATCTAGTGCTGATAATTGAATTAGATAATGTAATTAAGTGAAGGAGGCTTAATTGAGGTTTTCTTCTTCTTTGCCCTTGACTTTAAAGCCTAAATTTGTGAAGCAAAGTTCAACTTAACAAGATGATCTCATTGCAGATGAAAGTGAAGTTGTATGTAAGAATTGAATTGTGGGACATTTGATGTACTTTCAGATAAGGAAAAGAGTATGATTTAGAAAAGTAGCAAAGAGTATGTACTTTATCATCTGGAGCAGAAATAATATAACGAAATCTAGATGATCTTTTTCTGTAGCATTTAACCCTGGTTGCTGGGATAGCAGGACTCTACCCAGTTCCAAATGATCACTCATCAGATTATAAAGTACTGCTCCTATTGTAGATGCTGGTAAGGGAAGTAAACAATGACCATAGTAGTGCTGGTGGGGACAGCGTCTTATCTAACAGCAATAATGTAAAAGGAGAAAACATTATTTTCACATCAAGAATACTTATTCTCTCTCTATATGTGTATGTGTGAGAGATCAATAATGTCCATAGTTATATTAGGCTGAGAGACTCTTGTTTAAACTTTTATTTTAGGTTAAATGGTACCTATGCAGTTTGTTATGTAGGGAAATTTGTGTCACGGAGGTTTTATGTACGAATTATTTCATCATCCAGGTAGTAAGCTTAATACCCAGTAGTTACTTTTTCTGCTCCTCTGCCTCCTCTCCTTCCTCCCAACCTCCACTTTCTAGTAGGCACCAGTGCCTGTTGTTCCCCTCTTTGTGTCTATGTGTTCTCATCATTTAACTCCTACCTAAAAGTGATTTAACATGTCTGTACACAGTGGCTCATGCTTGTAATCCCAGCACTTTGAAAGGCCAAGGTGAGCGGATCACTTGAGGCCAGAGTTCAAGACCAGCCTGGTCAACATGGTGAAACTCATCTCTACTAATACAAAAATTAGCTGCCTGTGGTGGCAGGCACGTGCAATCCCAGCTACTCAGGAGGCTGAGATAGGAGAATTGCTTGAACCTGGGAGGCAGGTGTTGCAGTAAGCCAAGATTGCACCACTGCGTTCCAGCCTGGGCCACAGAGCAAGACTCTGTCTCAAAACAAAAACAACAACAAAAACAACAACAAATTATAACGTGTAGTGTTTGGTTTTCTATTTCCTACCCTTAGCAATCAGGATAATGGCCTCTAGCTTGATCAATGTTCCTGCAAAGGACGTAACTTCAATTATGTTTATGACTACATAGTATTCCATAATGTATATGCACTATATTTTCTGTAACTAGTCTTCCACTGATTAGGTTGATTACATGTCTCTGCTATTGTGAATAGTGCTGCAATGAACATAAACAAGCACGTAACTTTACAACAGAAAAATTTGTGTTCCTTTGGGTATATATAATGGGATTGTTAGGTTGAATGTTAATTCTTTTTTTTGCTCTTAGAGAAATTACTACACTGTTTTCCATAACAGTTGAAGTAATTTACATCCCTACCAACAGTGTTTAAGTGTTTCCTTTTCTCCACAACTTCACTAGTATCTGTTATTACATTTTTTTGAGTTTTTAATAACAGCTATTCTGACTGGTGTAAGATGGTATCTCATTGTGGTTTTGAATTACATTTCCCCAATAATCAGTGATATGGAGATCTTTTACATATGTTTGTTGGCCATATGTATGTCTTCTTTTAAAAAGTGTTTGTTCATGTCCTTTGTCCACCTTTTTTTTTGAGATGAAGTCTTGCTCTGTCGCCCATGCTGGAGTGCAGTGGCACAATCTGGCTCACCACAACCTCTGCTTCCTGGGTTCAAGTAATTCTCCTTTCTCAACCTCCTGAGTAGCTGAGATTACAGGTGCCCACCACCTTGCCCGGCTAATTTTTGTATTTTTAATAGAGGCAAGGTTTCACCATGTTGGCCAGGCTAGCCTTGAACTCCTAACCTCAGGTGGTTCGACCCCCTCGACTCCGAAAGTGCTGGGATTACATGTGTGAGCCACCTCGCCTGGCCCCTTTGCCCACTTTTTAATGGGATTTTTTTTTAATTTGTCTAAATTTCTTACAGATATTGGATATTAAACCTTTGTTGGATGCATAGTTTGCAAATATTTTCCCCCATTCTTTAGCTTGTCCATTTACTCTGTTGGCAGTTAGTTGCTCTACAGAAGTTTTTTAGTTTACTGAGATCTAATTTGTCAATTTTTGCTTTTGTTGCAATTGCTTTTGGTATTTTCATTATGAAATATTTGCCCACGCCTGTGTCCTGAATGGTATTGCCTAAATTTTCTTCTAGGATTTTAATAGTTTTTGGTTTTACATTTAAGTCTTTAATCAATCTTGAGTTAATTTTTACCTTTTTATCTTTTAATCTTCTGCATGTGGCTAGCCAGCACTATTGAATAGGAAATTATTTTCCCATTGCTTGTTTTTGTCAGGTTTATCAAAGATCTGACAGTTTTAAGTGTGCAGTCTTATTTCCGGGTTCTCTATTCTGTTCTATTGGTCTCTGTGTCTGTTCTTGTAAAAGTACCATGCTGTTTTGGTTACTGTAGCACTGTAATATATTAATAGTTTGAAGTTGGGTGGTGTGATGCCTCCAGCTTTGTTCTTTTTGCTTAGGATTGCCATGTCTATTCAGGCTCATTTTATTTCCATATATATTTTAAAATGTTTTTTCTAGTTATTTGAAAAATGTAAGTGATAGTTTAATGGGAATAGCATTGAATCTATAAATTGATAAATGGCAGTAAGGTCATTTTATGATATTGGTTCTTCCTATCCAGAAGCATAAAATATTTCTTCATTTGTTTGTGTCATCTCTGATTTCTTTGAGTAGTGTTTTGTAGTTCTCGTTGTGGAGATCTTTCACCTCTGCTTAGCTGTATTCTTAGGTGTTTTATTCTTTTTGTGGCAATTGTGAATAGAATTATGTTCTTAATTTGGCTCTTGGCTTGGCTGCTCTTGGTATATAGGAATGCTAGTAATTTTTGTACCTTGATTTTGTATCCTGAAACTTAGCTGAAGTTGTTTTTCAGCTTATGGAGCTTTTGCATGGAGACTATGGGGTTTTCTAGATATAGAATTATGTCGTCTGCAACAGAGGATAGTTTGACTTCTTCTCTTCCAATGTGGATGCTGTGTTAGTTCATTCTCACATTGCTGTAAGGAAATAACTGAGACTAGTTAACTTATAAAAAATAAGTTTAATTGGCTCACAGTTCTGCACGCTATATATGAAGCATGGCTAGGGAGCCATCAGGAAATACTTACAATCATGGCAGAAGGTGAAGGGGAAGCAGGCACTTCTAATGTGGTTGGAGCCGGAGGAAGATAGAGAGGGGAGCACGTGCTACACACTTTTAATCAACCAGATCTTGTGAATATTCTATTATGAACACAGCACTATGGGAATAGTGCTAAACCATTAAAAACTTCCCCCATGATACAATCACCTCCTACCAGGCCTTACCTTCAACACTGGCAATTACAATTCGACATGAGATTTGGGTGGGGTCAAAGATCAAAACCGTATCAGATTCCCTGTATTGTTTTCTCATGCCTGATTACTCTGGCCAGGACTTAACAGTACTATGTCAACTAGGAGTGGTGAGAGAGAACATCCTTGTCTTGTGCTAGTTTTCAAGGGGAATGCTTCCAGGCATTGCCCATTGAATTTATTCTTGGCTGTGGGTTTGTCCTGGAGAGCACTTTTTATTTTGAGGTTAAGTTCCTTTAATGCCTAGTTTGTTGAGAGTTTGTTTTTGTTTTTGTTTTCTGGTATCTATTGAGATGATCATGTAGTTTTGTCTTTACTCAATGAATCACATTTATTGATTTGTGTATGTTGAACCAACTTTTATCCCAGGGATAAGGCCTGCTTTTGATGTGCTGGATGAAGGGGGCCAGCCCCTCCACACCTGTGGATATTTCTTGTCAGGGGGAACAAGAGACTGAGAAAAGAAATAAGACAGAGACAAAGCATAGAGAAAGAACAGTGAGCCCAGGGGACCGGTGCTCAGCATACAGAGGACCCGCACCAGCAGCGGGCTCTGAGTTCCCTTAGTATTTGTTGATTACTATTTTCACTATCTCAGCAAGGGGAATGCAACAGGAGAACAGGGTGATAGTGGGGAGAAGGCCAACAAGAAAACATGTGAACAAAGGAATCTGTGTCACAAATAAGTTCAAGGGAAGGTACTATGCCTGGATGTGCATGTAGGCCAGATTTATGCTTCTCTCCACCCAAACATCTTAGTGTGGTGAAGAATAACAGAGCAGCATTGCCACCAGCATATCTTCCCTCCAGCCACAGGGCGGTTTTCTCCTATCTCAGAAAAGAACAAATGTACAATCATGTTTTATACTGAGACATTTCATTTCCAGGGGCATACAGGAGACAGAGGCCTTCCTCTTATCTCAACCGCAAGAGGCCTTCCTCTTTTACTAATTCTCCTCAGCACGAGACTTTCAGGGGTGTAGGCTGGGGGACGGTCAGGTCTGTTCCCTGTCCCACGAGGATCATATCTCAGGCTTCCCGTTGGGAGAAACCTTGGACAATATCCAGGTTTCCTGTGCAGAGGTCCGCTGCGGCCTTTCCGCAGTGCATTGGCCTGGTTAATCAAAATGGAATGGCAATGACATTTACCAAAGCATATTGCCTGTAAACTATATTGTTACGAGGCACAATCCTGCACAGCCCCTAGATCCTTAAACTTGATTATATACAACGCATGTTTCTGTGAAGACAAGGTGGGGCTAAAGTTACAGATTAACAGGTCTCAAGGCAAATCAATTGTTCAGGGGAGCGAGATGAAAGAGTCGACAACGATTTACTCATCTCCTTTTACGTACAGAAGGCCAGCAGTAAGCGAAGTCTGATCTCACGTTCTTCTTCTTCCTCTACCAGATATTGCTCATTCACTTTCTGTTAGTATTCTTGCTTGGGATATTTTTTCATTTATTTCATCAACGGCAATTATTTGACCTGAATTCATCTTTTTTTTGTCTCCAGTGCCCTTCCTTCCAGGCTTTGGTATCAGAAATAGATGCTCGTTTCATAGAATGAGGTTGGAACGGAGTCCTTCTCCTCAATTTTAATAGGGATAGCGTGTGCATTAGAAATAGTTACTAGCTCTTCTTTATACATTTGGTATAATTCTACTCTGAATCCATCTTGTCTACGAGCGCGCATTTTTTTTGTTACGGGTTTGTTTTTCTCTCAGTGTAGTAAGGGCTATTTATTAGCTGATTCATCAATTTTGGAACACATGTGGTCCCCTGTTCAGCGCCGCTGTGCACATATTCATTTCTTCCTGGTTCAGTCTTGAGAAGGGTGTTGCTGTTCAGCGAGACTTTACAATATTTCTTCTAAATTTTCTAGTTGTGTGTATAGAGGAGACTCTTTGTTATAGCTGCTCTGAGCGGTTTTGTGTGTGTCTGTTATCCTCTACACTCGGCAATCAATGTGTCCATGCGCTTCCTTTAGTCATTTCGATTATTTTCGCGCTCTTTCGAATAATCAATACTCTTTTTTTCTCTTCTTAATCTAGCTACGCATCTATCATTCTGCTTATTTATGTCTTCAAAGAACAAGCCAGGCCCTTTTGGTTTCCCTGATTCTTTGTGAATCTCAGTTTCATTCATCAGCTCTGAATTTTGGTTATTTATTTCTTCTGCTTGCTTTTGGGTTGATTTGCTCCTTTTTCTTTAATTCCTGTAATGTTTGAGTTAGTTGTGAAATTGACTCTCTCTGATTTCTTGATATTTGGTGTTTTGTGCTATAAATTTTCTTTTAACTTGGTTAGTTCCTATATCAGAGATTCTACAATGGTTGTGTCTTTGTATTTATTAGTTTCATATAATTTGATATCTGCCTTAATTTCATTGTTATGCTCAAAATGTGGTTCAGGAGTGGGTTGTTTATTGTTCATGTAATTGTTCTGGTTTTTAGAATTCTTGTCGTACAATTTTTTTTTGTTCATTTGTTTTTCTGTCATCCTGACAGTGTGGGTGGTACTTTTTTTTAAATTTGTTGCGAAAAATTATTCTATGATTGCGATATGTATGTACATAGCCTTGCGAAATATGTGGGCCATATGGGGCAGCGTGAGAAAATGCATATTCTGTTGTTGGGTTGAGTATTCTGTTAAACAGACTTAGTCTATTTGGTCAAGTATTAAGTTTAGGTCAAATATCTTTTTTAGGAGAACTGGGTTACCTTTTTAATGTAAGCATCACCAAGTCGGTGGTGGAATGTACACACACACTTTCACAAAGGATGTTGGTGTTGCAAACTCCTTTCATATAAAAGAAAAAACACCGTTTTTGTTTTTCCTTTTTTGCTTATATGAACCTTAAAAACATGTCTCTAGCAAGATTACAGCAGGTCCTAGGGTGTTTTTCTTGCACTGCGCCTTTATTTTTTCATTCTTATTTCCAACTGATATGTTAAAAGAGACAGCCTCCGACAAGGTTTAGCCTAATAACATCTAAATTGTTTGAAATATTATAAACCATTGCCTGTAAACTTATGAATTATTAACTCAACATCTTAGAGTCTACTATGATTAAAGTGTGGATTTATATTAATTAATTTAACTAAGTAAATGTTAAAACCAGGAAACTGTTTCATATTATTCCATCGCAAAACCACTATAGAGAGGTAAAGCAGAGGGGTTAGCACACAATGTGTCAACAATGAAAAGAACATATAAATATTATTATGCAAATATCTAGTTATTTATTTGAATCATAAATTTTATTTGAATATAATGTGTTGGAGTTATATATTTTGTTTCTATGAATAGTTCACTCTATTTCTTAAACATTATACTTTCATAAGCTTAATATTGATGGTTCATAATAATTAATTTCAGTATCCTTATCACATTTTAATATACTTAATATAATGTGAGAATCTATTAGATAACTATATGCTGAGTATTTTATGGGAGCATGAAAGAGGATAATTAGCCCTAGCCTGTTAGTGCAAGAAAATCTTTCTGAAAGCAATAATGATAAGGTTGGGTATTGAAAATTAGTAAGATGTTATCAGAAAAAAGAAAATTTATTAGAGGTAGTAGAGAGCTTATGAAATTAATTTCAATCTTTAAATAATATTTGAACATTTAATGGGTAGTAAACCACCTCCAAATTCAGTACTTAAAACAGCAATTTATTTTGCTCTCAATTTTGTTGCCCAGTTTAGACTAGGCTCAGCTGGAATGGCTTCTGTTTGGTCCAGGTAATGATAGCTAGAACTTCCCTTTGTGTTTGCTCCAGGTCTAGGATGGGTGCTATAGCTGGGGCCTCTACTCATGTGCTTAGTTTTACTCACGTAGCTATTCTGGGCTGTGGCACATGGCAAAAGTCTCCCCAACAGAAAGAACAAGCAAATACTAATTCATGAGAATTTTACTAGCCTTTGCTGGTATTACATTTACAAAAGTCAGAAAGCCAGGATCTATGCAGAAAACTTTATATGGGCATGGATACTTGGAGACATGAAACATTAGAGACAATTATAGCAATCTACATACGGTTTGACAAAATAAGGGATTAGAAGGATTGTTGTGTAGAGACTAAGGCATGTGGAATCTTGAGTGTTAGTCTTTAATATAAAGGGATTTAATATAACCCTTTATGTTATAAAGGATAATATAATATTCTAGTATAAGTGGCTTTAATATAAACCTTTAATATAAGGGGCTTGGGTTTTTTACTCTAATAAACTGAAAGTCATTGAAATATTTAGGCAGAGGTAGAGGTGTGTGTGTGTGTGTGTGTGTGTGTGTGTGTGCATGTGTGTGTGTGTTATCTGCAGTGTGTATATAATGGGTTAAAAAACATGAGATAGTTTATTTATCAATTCGTTTGTATTAATTATTCAAAACCTACTATGTGCCTCTAACAAATAATTGTATCTCTTCTAATTGTCAAAGGAAACAACACTTAGTGCCATTATTATAGATTTAATATGTGTAGGGATTAAGAAAATTTAGAATGACAATCTTAACAGCAAACTGCTGATGCCAATCCTACCAAAAAAAAACTGCTGATGCTAAGCAATAAATTAATTTAGTATAAAGCTTTAGACAAAACCACTAATTGGAGCAGGGTGTGGAGAGTCACCCTCACAAAACAGCCATTTGAAATCCAAAATAAAAGAGAATGCCTAGGAATATCATCCTGTGTGTAGAGATAAATGGATAGTCCTATGAGAGAAAACAGTAGAAAAGTGAGAAGCAGATGGAAGAATCAGGAGATGGTAGCATCAACTGAGCCAGGGGAATCATTTTAGAAAATGAGAAATCATGCCTTCAACATAGCAGAAAGCACCAACAATAAAGACTCTCCCAGTTGACTATTATAAAGAGAGGTTATGAACATTGAGTCATCTATTTTTTTTAAAGTAGAAATTATGTTAATCCTTTTGTTCAATATAATAATACAGGTTTGCTCTTGATAGTTTCTCACATTACACAGTTTCCAGATTCTATTTTCTAGTATTGTTATATTTTGAAATTAATGGGTTTACAATACCATTATTCTCATGGTTTCGGTAAAGTTTATTAGTAACTTCTTTTGTCTGTGCACATGCTCTATTTTGAGTAGTCTGAATTGTTCGACATATTCAATATGTGAGTTTTATGCATATAGGAATAGATCATAATAACATTAGTTTTAAAATATGTTGACACAGGAATGAGTAGATTCCCACTTACTATCTTTTAATTCCCTTTCCTGTCAGCACAGCTGGAGCCCATCATCTCTTTTACTGGCCAGCTGTCTGCCTAGTCATTTCCCATGCTGATTTTGACTAGCAAGTAACAGCCAAGGAGGAAGAACAATAGACATGACTCAAGGACACTTACAATTCATTTATCCTTGCAGCTACATTGAGAAATTTTCAAAAAAAAATCAAGTTTTCTTTTTTTGAATTTGGAAACTTTTCCATATGAAAAGATATTCTTACTCAACAATTATTTGACCTAAATTTGAGTGATAAAATATTAGAACATTAATGTTCTAATCAAGTGTCTTTCCAATGAGTAGTTCAAGGTAACTATTAATAACAAGGACAAAGTATTCATTTTTTTAGAGTGTGTGTTAATAAATGCTTTGAAATCTAAGCACTATCTATTCCAAATCATGTATTTCCCTTTATATATACATGCTAAATAAAATATGTTAATTTTAATTATTAAATATAAATGCTTTTCAAGATTTGGTGGTATACTTATGCATTATATATTATTAATTTGCAGTCATGAGCTATTTTGTTATTTTCTTTGTGCATGTGTGTGTGTGTGTGTGTGTGTGAGCAAAAAGGCTGTTTATTTCACCTGGGTGCAGGCAGGCTGAGTCCAAAGAGAGAGCCAGCAAAGGGTGTTGGATTATCATTAGTTCTTATAGGTTTTGGGATAGTTAGGAGCAATGTTTTGTGGGCAGAGGGTGGATCTCACAAAGTACATTCTCAAGGGTGGGGAGAATTACAAAGAACCTTCTTAAGGGTAGGGGAGAGTACAAAGTACATTGATCAGTTAGGGTGGGGCAGAAACAAATCACAATGGTGGAAAGTCATCAGTTAAGGCTATTTTCACTTCTTTTGTGGATCTTCAGTTGTTTCAGGCCATCTGGATGTATATGTGCAGGTCACAGGGGATATGATGGCTTAGCTTGGGCTCAGAGGCCTGGCATTCCTGTCTTCTTATATTAATAAGAAAATAACACAAAATAGTGGTAAAGTGTTGGGGTGGCAAAATTTTGGGGAGTGGTATGGAGAGATAATGGGTAATGTTTCTCTGAGCTGCTTCAAGTGGGATTGGGGCGGTGTGGGAACCTACAGTGGGAAAGATTCAACTGAAGAAAGATTTTGGGGTAAGGGGTGATATTGTGGGGTTGTTAGAAGGAGCATTTGTTGTATAGAATTATTGGTAATGGCCTGGATGCGGTTTTGTATGAACTGAGAAACTAAACGAAAGACAAAAGGTCCGAATAAAAGAAGGAGAAAACAGGTATTAAAAGGCTAAGACTTGGGAGTACCCAGGTGTCCAATTAGAGTGTCCAAGGGGTTCAACATTATTGTTTGCTTGGTTGGTGAGTTTTGGGCTCTATCCTTGAGTTTTTTTATGTTGTCATATACCAGGCCAGATTGATTTTGGTAAAAGCAACACTCTTCATTTAAAATATCCAGAGTCCTCCTTTTCAGCTCTGAGTAAGTCAGGGCCTCAGTGATTTTGGAGGAAAGAGAAATGCAAAGCCAGCAATTGTTTGTTAAAGAAGGATTAGAAATGGCTGGGCGAGAGAGTTTGATAGTGTGGTGGAGACAGCTGGGGAGAGGTAGAGGGCGGCATAAGAATGAGAACCAGAATAAGAGTCAGTATAAAAGTAAAGAATAGGACTTCATCAGGGTGAAAGTATTGGAGTATACTTTGCCACTGAAGATCTTCTATCCACTTAAAGAGAGACTTAAGGGTGGCAGTTTGAAGTAAAACCAGGCGCCACTGAATAACAAAACCATGAGAAACTGCTTGGGTGATTTAACTAGTAAAGCCAGTCCATTATCAGACTGTATAGAATAACAAAACCAAGGAATTATGTCTGACAGAAGGGAAAAAATGACCATGGTGGCCTTCTCAGATCCTGTGGGAAAGGCCTCTACCCACACAGCAAAAGTGTCTACCCAGACCAAGAGGTATTTTAGTTTCCTGACTCAAGACATGTGAGTAAAGTCAATTTGCCAGTCCTGGGTGGAGGCAAATCCCCGAACTTGATGTGTAGGGAAGGGAGGGGCCTGAACAATCCCTGAGGAGTAGTAGAATAGCAGGTGGAACACTGAGAAGTGATTTCCTTAAGGATAGATTTCCACGATGGAAAGGAAATGAGAGCTTCTAAGAGGGGGGCTAGAGGCTTGTAACCTACATGAAAGAGGTTATGAAATGACGATAGAATAGAATGGGTCTGTGAGGCTGGAAGGAGATGTTTTCCTTTGTCCAAGAACCATTTGCCTTGTGTGGGAAGAGATTGATAGGTGGAAGTTTCAATGGGGAGTAGGTGGGAGTGACCGGATGAGAAAGAGAAAACTGCCATGAGGGACAGAAGTTGGAACGTTAGCTGATGTTTTAGCTAACTATCAGCATAAGCATTGTCCTGAGTGATGGGATCTGATACCTTTTGATGGCCCTTGCAGGGAATGACTCCAGCTTCCTTTGGAAGTAAAGTGGTCCTGAGAAGAGGTTTTATTAAAAGGCATTAATGATGGAGGACCTTTGCATAGTAAGGAAACCTCTTTCTGCCTATATAACACCATGGTGGTACAGGATATGGAAGGCATATTTAGAGTCAGTATAAATATTGACGCGTAGTCCCTTTGCAAGAGTGAGGGCTCGAGTTAAGGCAATGAGTTCGGCTTGCTGAGAGGTAGTGGAGGGAGGCAGAAAGTATATGCATCAGGTGTGAGGAAGAAAATAGATTTTGGAAGTTATGAGAACTGTAGAGAGTGAATTGAGCATACTTTGTGATTTTGAGGGCCTCTGAAAGTGTTAAAGCAGCAGCAGCTGCTGCACGCAGACATGAGGGCTAGGCTAAAACAGTAAGGACAAGTTGTTTGGACAGAAAGGCTACAGGGTGTGGTCCTGGCTTTTGTGTAAGAATTCTGACCACATTAACTATGCCTGGGAAGGAAAGAAGTTGTCATTCTGTAGAAGGGATTGGGGTTTGGGAGATTAGCCAGACCTGATCAGCAGGGAGAGCACGTGTGTTTTCATGAGAATTATGCCAAGATAGGTAACTGATGAGGAAGAAATTTGGGCTTGACTGAAGTAATGGAGGCTGTCTGTGAAGCTGTGTGGCAGTACAACCCAGGCAATTTGCTGAGCCTGATGGGTGTCAGGGTCAGTCCAGGTAAAAACGAAGAGAGGCTGGGATGAAGGGTGCAAGGGAATAGTAAAGAAAGCACGTTTGAGATCTAGAACAGAAAAATGGGTTGTGGAGGGAGGTATTTAGGATAGGAGAGTATAAGGGTTTGGCACCACGGGGTGATTAGGCAAAACAATTTGGTTGATAAGACACAGATCCTGAACTAACCTGTAGGACTTGTCCGGTTTTTGGATAGGTAAAATGGGGGAATTGTAAGGGGAGTTTATAGACTTTAAACGGCCATGCTGTAACAGGCAAGTGATAACAAGCTTTAATCTTTTTAAAGCACACTGTGGGATAGGATACTGGTGTTGAGCAGGGTAAGGGTGATTAGGTTTTAATGGGATGGTAAGGGGTGCATCATTTCTCACCAAGGAGGGAGTAGAGGTATCCTATACTTGTGGATTAAGGTGGGGAGATACAAGGAGAGGATGTGAAGGAGGCTTTGAACTGAGGCAAAAGGTAGCAATGAGGTGTGGCTGTAGCCCAGGGATAGTCAGGGAAGCAGATAATTTAGTTAAAATGTCTCGACCTAATAAGGGAGTTGGGCAGGTGGGGATAACTAAAAAAGAGTGCATAAAAAAATGTTGTCCAAGTTGGCACCAGAGTGGGGGAGTTTTAAGGGGTTTTGAAGCCTGACCGTCAATATCCATTACAGTTATGGAAGCAAAGGAAACAGGCCCTTGAAAAGAAGGTAATGTGGAGTGGGTAGCCTCTGTATTGATTAAGAAGCGTATGGACTTATCCTCCACTGTAAGAGTTATCCAAAGCGTCTGTGATGGTCCAGGAGGCTTCTGAGGCTGCTAAGCTGAGAAGATCTGGGAAGGAGTCAGTCAGAGCCTTGGGCCAGTTGGACAGTCCAATTTCCAGTGGGGTCCCTCACAGATGGGACATGGTTTGAGAGGAATCCCAGGTTGCGGGCATTCCTTGGCCCAGTGGCCAGATTTCTGGCACTTGAAGCAAGATCCTGAGGGAGGAAGTCCTGAAGGAATGCCTAACTGCTGTGGCTTAGGCGTTTTGAAGTTTTTGTGTGCTGGAGATATGGCTGGGGTTTCTCTCACAGCTGAGTCAAGTAATTGAAACTCTTCTCTATTATTGTACATCTTGAAGGCAAGGTTAATTAAGTGCTGTTGTGGGTTTGAGGGCTGGATTCCAATTTTTGAAGTTTTTTTCTAATGTCAGGAGCTGACTGGGTGATAAAATGCATATTAAGAGTAAGGCAGCCGGCCGGGCGCAGTGGCTCAAGCCTGTAATCCCAGCACTTTGGGAGGCCGAGACGGGCGGATCACGAGGTCAGGAGATTGAGACCATCCTGGCTAACACGGTGAAACCCCGTCTCTACTAAAAATACAAAAAACTAACCGGGCGACCTGGCGGGCGCCTGTAGTCCCAGCTACTCGGGAGGCTGAGGCAGGAGAATGGCGGGAACCCGGGAGGCGGAGCTTGCAGTGAGCTGAGATCCAGCCACTACACTCCAGCCTGGGCGGCAGAGCGAGACTCCGTCTCAAAAAAA
>NW_016821871.1:992726-1016411 GCF_001698545.2 Rhinopithecus bieti | reverse complement strand
AAAAAAAAAAAAAAAAAAAAAAAAAAGAGTAAGGCAGCTTTCTGGCCCCTCTGGGTCTAGGGTGGTAAAATGTCTAAGTGTTGCTGCTAAGTGGGCCATGAACTGGGCTGGGTTTTCATCTTAACTTTGGGTAGTTTCTTTAAGTTTGTCATAATTAACAGCTTTTTAAGCTGCCTTTTAAAGCCCTTCAACTAGGCAGGAAACCATGTAATCTTGCCTTGTTATACCTGGGGAATCTGCCTGATAGTTCCATTGGGGATCCTCTTGGGGAACTGCTCTAATGCCTTCCTGGAGATCTGACTCGTGGAGCTGGTGGTTGTCAGCGTGAGATTGGGCTAGAGAAAAAACTCTTTTTCTTATAGTCTGGATACACAGCAAAATTTCACCTGAATGGAACTTAAAACATTGATATTTGTTTCATTATTAATTAGTTATTTTATATTTTAAATTTTAAAGTTTGCCAACATTTTGATGTTAAAAAAGACACAAAACTTATGTCTTTTTTCATGTAGATTTAGACAACTTGTGTCCAGCAACTATTGTTGGCATATAAGCCTTTAATGTAAGTAAGGCATGGTTATACATAATTATTTTTAGTAGCTGTTTAGTATTTTCATCTAAACTCAAGCTTAACAACAGCAAAAGAAAATGGTAAAAGGAAGTCAAACTCAATAAAATGACATTAAATTATATTTCATCTATAATAATATGTTTCTAGTTACATGGTAAGAATGTTTCTCTTCCCCTCTTTTAATTTATTGATTTTTTGGCTAGTAAAATGTCACTTTCATTCAGAAAGTCCTTTAGGCACCTTGGTAAGAATTCATATTACTTTTCACTCTACAATGTGATGCCCCAGAGAGTGGAAGCATCAACAGCTGAGTTCCAGAGGGAGAATAACTTACAGCACACGACAACCTCTCATTTATAATCCTACTTGGATATGCAGTGTGAACAAAACTCAAATCATCATAGTTTCAAGCCACAGGAGTTTTTAGAATGTTCAAAATTACAGCATATAGTCAGCATCTTCAAGAAAAAATAGAGACATATTATTAAATTTAACACTTTATTTTGAAGAAAGTGATTTCTAAACTTTTTTCCTGTATTATTAAATGCAGTGAATAATCTTGTATATAATAAACATTAATTTACTCAGAAATATTTATTGAACAACTTTTATATCACAGTTATCTTTTAGGTTCCTGGAATACTTTATAGTCTAGCAGAAAGAAAGTAAAATATCTCCAACCCGTAAAGCATATTATCAGTAGTGAGAGGTGGACAATTAATAGTAAACTATTACAAATATAAAATACGTATTTTTAAATTATGCAATATGTCAGAAATACCAGTGTTAGCGCAGATAGTTGTGGGAGCCAATTTGATTAGATTAGAGATAGAAATTAGGAGAGATTAACAGGACATGAGGTGAAGATATAATGGCAGGAGTTAGGGAGAACTATAAGAACTTAGGGGCAATTATAAGGACTTTGGCTTTAATTATGAGTAAATTGGATTATCATGGTAGTTTTATATAAGAAGTTTTATATTAATCTAACTGCTGTTTTTAAAAAGATCAACCACTTTTATATTAAAAATAGACAAGAGGGGAGAGGTAGGTGGAAACAGGAAGAATGGGCAGGGAGCTATTTTAGCATCTCAGAGAAAGATCATAATGGTTGAAGTCCAGATGCTAGCAGTAAAATTTGTTAAATATGCTGAGATTTTAAATATACTTTGAAGAAAAACTCAAAGAAATGTGTGTAACAGATTGGTTGTATGACCTAAAAGGAAGAGATAATTAATTACCACAATTTTGCTGAGTGACTGGAAGGATTGAGTTGTCATCATCTATCAGAAAAACAACTTGATTATCTCGATATCTACCCAGCTATTTTTCTCAGTATTCCAAACTATGATTGTCCACATTTAAACTCTATATGTTCATGATCCCACTAAAGCCATTCTTCTTTCTCTATTCTGTCTCATTTAAAGATACTCTGATTACCCCAGCAACTCCATTCAGACTTCTAGATGTCATTTTTAACAGCTTATTCTACTGAACTCTTACATTCAAAAAGTTCCTACAACCACTTACATCTACTCTCTAAAATCTTCTGGAACATTTCTAATTTTGTCAATCACAGCTGTCATGTTGTAAATGCCATCATTATCATCCGGTACTAGAATAACTATATTTTAGATACATGAAGTCGTATTTAAGCTTTCCATTCTGCATGAAGGTTGTATGGTTAAAGAAAAAAATCCAACAATACACCAATCCCAGTTATCACTTCTAGATGCATTAAATACCTAAATGTAAATCGAAAGGCTATTTGCTTAAAAGATAATAAAGGGAAATAACTTTGTCACTTTTATGGCAAGGTAAAATTTGCAAAACATAGAAATTTCAAATATGAAAGAAATATATGTAAATTACATTAAATTAAAATAAAAACATATGTTCTTCAAAAGAAAGTGCAAGTGTACAAACAAAAGCTAGAAAATTAGATGCAGAATCTATGTATGTATATCTCAAAAGTAGCAGCTTTCACAGTACATAAAATACATCTAAGGATTAATTAGTAAAAAAATGTGGTTTTAATGAAAATGAGGATAAATGAAGAGAAAATTTATAGAAGTAATTCAAATGGCCAAAATACATAAGTAAAGATGTTCCACACCATTTATTACCAGTAAAATACAGTTTAATGGAAAATGTAATACCCTGGAACATCCACCTCATTGTCAAATTCTGATGATACCCAAGGCTGGCAAGGACATAGAGTAAATGGAACTCTCATCCACTGCTGATGGGAAATTAAATTGGAAAACATTTTAGTCTTACCTAATACATTTGATATGCATAGTAATTCTACTATTAATTTTAAACCCAGAGTGATGATGTTTCGGTAACAACATTATTGGCATTTGGGGCTGGGTGATTCTTTCTTGTTGGGGGAGTGGCCATCCTATACATACTAGGATGCTTACCCACATTCCTCGTGGTTTGTACCAGCTTAGATGGCAATATTAACCCCTAACTCAAATTGTAACAACCTTAAAACCTTTTTATATGTTTCCAAATATATTCTTTTAGGAAGAGCACAATTATCCTCAATGGAGAACCACTGCCTTAGAGAATCTTTCACACATGTGCTTCTGGATATGTGCAAAATATGATCAGAACAACTTTGTTTGTAATAGCAAAAACTATTACAGTATCTAAAGTATCTAAATGACCATCAAAAGTAGACGTAATAAATAAACCATGGTAATCTAATGTAATGAAAACCAATAAAGTCATATAAATGAATTACTAACAAACATAGATGAGTTTCAAAAGTCATAGAATAAGAAACTAAACCAAAGAGAAAAAAAAAAACCTCTGATATTTTGACATTGTACAAGGTAAAATTAGTGAAAAAAGTTAATTAAAAGTTAATTAAAAGGAAAAAAGTTAATTAAAAGGAAAAAATAATAACATAAAACTATGATGTATTATTAATGATTGATACATTAAATTTTTGCAAATTTGTTCTAGCTTTAAATACTTTTTTGAGATAAAATCAAAATAAACGGATTATTAAAATGAATAATAATTGAATATGTACCTAACATGCCCAATAAATATTAAACTACAAATATCAGGAGACTTTCGTGAAGATAGACATTTCTGTGATTTCCATAAAAGTTGTACAAAATTTTTATTGGCTCTCTCCTGAGCTTTTCAAGAGAAAAAATAGAAAGGAAAATAGACATAAATACACATTGTGTTTAAATCTATTGTAAGTAGATAAAAATATTATTTAGCATGTCTTCTATTTTGATTTCTGAAAAATGTAATCTGTAAGTTAGGGCACACATTAATTGTTTAAGAGTTTAGCCTTTTCTAATATTGAATTATATGACCACCCGTTTCTTGCCTGTATCCATGCAAGCTCACGCCATATCCTTCTTGAAAATGTGTGCAAATTTCTTTATAAATAAGTAATAGCATCATATTATAGAAAAACCTATGAACTTTATTATATTATTCCTATTGATATCAAATAATACCATCTGATTAGTAGAGCTAAACATTTCAAAAGCTAAGTAATTTTGTACACTGTATAGTCAAAGTTATAAAATATATTTTAATTTTTACTTGTTATTTACTGAGATCAACATTTTTTCAGTTAATGCTGTATAAAATATATGGAATAACTGAGAGAAAAATAAATTTCTGAGCTAAGCAGAGGCATCTCCACTCTTTTATTTTTCCCACCTACAGTACATTTTCAGTGACTCCATATATGATTCCATGCACTGTTGAAGGAGGAGACCAGGATGATAACAGATGTGTGGAGAATACTGACAGGCAGATGAAGAGTGAACAACCAGATGTGGTGTCCAAACAGGCAATATAAAAACATATGCATCTGTTTATCATAAATGATCACCAACAGATTGAGGAGAAACATTGTGCACTTTACTATAAAAATATAGGTACTGCAAATTTCTATTGACTTGGAATTCAGAAGTAACTAATTATAATTACAAATATAATTAATTAATTATAATTACTCATATATCTACTTGGACTTACTTTATCATATATTGGTAAGACAAAATAATTTAAATTATCTCTTTTTTCTCCTGTAGTGTTTTGTAAGAGTATTTACTTATTCTCTCACTTTAAATAACCAGAAATTTGGACACTAAAATACAAAACAATAATTTTCAGATGTTACAAAAATAAGTACACCATTATGATTATTAGGAGAAAGAAATCATTGTTCTGGACTTCCAGGAATGGGAAGATAAAGAGAGCCTGGCTGTTTTATTGAAGTAAAGACAAAGTTTAGGCTATCATGGAGTCTAAAAGGCTAAAGTGTGTGGGGTAGAGTACCATCAAAAAGGAACAGTTCAGAAGAACTATCCAAAAATCTATGCTGGGGTCCACTAGAGGCTTTGTCTGATTAATAATCCGTGAATATGTAGCAAGTAATTCCGAAATGTAAGGCACAAATGAACTTCCAGTTAAGTAACAATTACCTAAGAGCTGAAAAATTCTCATAACTCAAAAACGACCAGAAATTGTTGGAGATGTTAAAGCCAAAGTACATAGACATGGTTGAATACATGGGATATTTAATAAAAATATCAGAAGAGTCACATCACAGTAACAATGCTAAACCAGCCACAAAATCAATGCTTCTTTGATCTATCCAAAATGAAAAAAAAGAAATCTCTCAAAATGTGAAAAGTTATGTTCAAATAACTGCCTCACAATAAAATTGCAACTTTTCTTAAAAGAATTCAAAAAAATCTAACATTCAGTAACACAAAATTCACAATATCAGGCATGAAATGAAAGTATCAGAGATGTGAGGGAGGAAAAAAAGCATGACACATAGCAGGAAAAGACCCAGACAATAGAAATGGAAATAATAGGAATAACTGAAAAGAATGTTAAAAAGTTATTACAAAGTTATTAGAGGGTAAGATACCAGAATAATCAGTCACCTGTTTATATTCTCTAAGAACAACAATTCTGCACTCATCCATGGGGGGCGGGGGGAAGAAAAGAAAAGTATTTCTATGCTTTGGTGAGATCCTTGGGATTCAGGTAGGAGGTTGTGAAACCCTGGTGGAGCCTAAGACCATGGAGCAGAGTCTTTTTGAAAGTGAAAACACACATGCAGATGGCAGACCCACAGATTGTGCTTCTAGGTTCAGACAGGGAAATGGCCATGTTCCCTGAAGTGTTTGGCTGCCTCCCCATTTGGTTATGTGCCTGTTATCAAGACTATCCACCAAATGGTCTGGGAGGCATCATGTCTACTAGTGCCTTAGCAGAAAGGCTAGGCGGCCTGCTAACACAAGTCTCAGGAGTGAACTCAAATATCAAGCAGTTTTTTTTTTTGTTTTTTTTTTTTTCCTTTTTTTGGGGGGACAGAGTATCTGTTGCCCAGGCTGGAGTGCAGTGGCACAATTTCTGCTCACTGCAAACTCCGCCTCCCAGGTTCAAGCAATTCTGCCTCCGTCTCCCAAGTAGCTGGGATAATAGCCGTGCATCACCTTGCCTGCTAATTTTTGTCTTTTTAGTCGAGATAGAATTTTGCCATATTGACCAGGCTGTTCCTGAACTCCTGTCCTCAAGTGATCCGACCACCCTGGCCTCCCAAAGTGCTGGGATTACAGCCATGAGTCACCACCTCTAGCCTTATTTTTGATGATAATAGAATACAGCTAATAAACAGTAACAAAATAAATTTGGAAAAGTTTACAAATACATGGAAGTTAAATGATATGCTCCTGAACAAGTAATAGGTCAAAAAAGAAATCAAAAGACACAATTTAAAATATATTGAGATGAATAAAAATAAAAACAACATATCAAAACACACATGACACACATACACCCCAGCTAGTAGCCAATACTGAATTGCTATATGCCGTTAATCAGTAATATAGTATTCCTTAATTGTTCATTATTATTCCCTTGCTGTTTTCAAACTAAACATTTTTAATAAGCTCATTTTATACCTTGGCCTTTGATGGAATCCATATTTTGAATTAAACTAGCAACAATTAAATGAAGATGTGACACTGAGAATTCAGAGACAAAACTTAAAATGTGCTTTCCTTTCTAAATTCTCTACCAAACTCTCCACTTTGGTTTTAAATCATTATCCATCTGAATTAGGACAATTATTTTCAGCTTTTGACTAAGCATTTTTAACGTATTTATTAAATACATTGATATATAGTTTCAATATATAGACATATTCCAGATTATAGTCAATGGAGTTTAATGAAATAAATTAAATCTTCCCATAAAAGTATTTCTCTTTTGTTGTTTTCTTGTTTGTTTGTTTGTTTTGTTTGTTTCACTCAAGTCTGGAATATACCATATAGAATTTAAGACTTGTGATTTTGAGTTGGGTTCTGAAGTCTAGTAATGGTCTCTTTGTGATATTAAAAAACAAAAAGGCATTTCACTACAAAGGCAAATTTTTGCAGACATTTCTATTCTATTGTCTTCATCTTCTTGTCATATACTTATGTGTTATCAAGGTAAATCTTAGTTGTTCTCTTAAGAGGGGTTTGAATTTGGTGATCAATTGCTTTAAAATTTGCTGTAATTTGGGACTTGAAATCATTTATGCATAGGACTTACCATAGGCTATTGCTAACTATTCATAGCATATTGCCAGCTTAAATCTCTGTCCTGAGCTTCACCTAAATATGTGGTACTAGATGTTCTAGAGGTTCCCTAAATATAGTATGCTAGGTAGAAAATTCTGTCTATCCCATTCCACTAACTTTCTCTTCTTCCTTTCATCCTTACCTTAGTCATTGAAACAAACATATACTGGGTTTTCAGAACTGAAAATCAGAACATGATACTTGATTCTGATCACCACATTCTTTACTTCAATCATATTTCCACATACATAGAACTTTCTGTTATGAATATCATTCAAGTCTATTACATTTCTTTCTTTTTGTTTTAGACGGAGTCTTGCACTGTCGCCCAGGCTGGAGTACAGTAGTGCATTCTCGGCCCACTGCAACCTCTGCCTCCTGGGTGTCCCGAGCCATGAGGCCCGGAATTAGCCGACCTCTGTTGCTTGATCTCCGCAAAGCGGAGACAAGACGGCACATTTCCGGATTCTTTATTACAAACCTTTCCCGCGCGCACCTAAACCCTTCCCACGCGCGCCTAAACCCTTCCAGCGCGGGCCTAATCCTTTCCCGCGCGCGCGCTAACTTTTCCCGCCGGCGCGCAAACATTTTTCCTGCCCAGGAAGATATGCAGCCTACTGCGCAGGCGGGATCCCGCGCCGGGAAAATTACAAACCCACGGTGCATGCGCAATTGTAATTTGAGTAAGCCCAGCCTCCTGTCACCGCCCTGGCCCAACCTCTTCCTCTGCCAGCCTATATAAGGCATTGCACCGCCACCATTAAACGAGACTTGATCAGGCTATTTGTCTTGTCTCCATTTCTCGTGTTTTCTTGTCTCCTCCATTCCCACTCCCCCTTCCAGGGTCTGTTCGACTGTCCTGCAGGTCGGGACACCTGGGTTCAAGGAATTCTTCTGCCTCAGCCTCCCAAGTAGCTGGGATTACAGTTGCCCACCACCATGCCCAGCTAATTTTTTTGTATTTTTAGTAGAGACAGGGTTTCACTATGTCAGCCAGGCTGGTCTCAAACTCCTGACTTTGTGATCCACTCACCTCAGCCTCGCAAAGTGCTGGGATTACAGGTGTGAGCCACCGCACCCAGCCTCCATTACATTTCTTGACATCCTTTATTCCCACCTTGATTAAGTTTGGCATTACCTTTCATTAAAATTACTATGTCTATTAATTACTCTCTGCTCCCAGTTTTATCTCTCACAAAAGTATTCTCCACCTTGCATCAGAGTAATTTTTTTAATTCAAATTTGATTATGTTACTCTTATATTTAAACTTCTTCAGAAGTTACCTGTGAATCACAGGAAAATGGCCATACTGTTTAGCACAATATAAAGCCCTTCGCTACCTGTTTCTCAATCTTCTACATTTGCTATCTCTACCCTAAAAATATGATGATCCCTCTTCCTCAACTTTCAACTCTCACTTTCCATGATCTGTACTCCAATCACACACAATTTCTTGGAATTCCAAAGATTAGTCATATTTTATCTTGCTTCCAATACTGTATGCATGCTATTCTGTTTTCTTCAAAACCATTTTTCTGAATGACTCTAATATATACCTTTATTAATAATTTGGTCAATGTTTCTATGTGTTCCTAGATATAGGTTATTTTCCAGCCTATGTATTTCAATAGCATCACACTTATTGTTGTGTTCTTTACTCTGATTTATATTTACCTAGCTATTTGTCTATCTACCACTCTACATGTTAATTTACTTAAAAACAAAGACAATGTATTATTTATCATGTATTATGTATTTCTATATCTAGCTCCTACTTTCATTGATAAACAGATACCAGAAAGAAAACAAACAAATCACTGTTATCAATTTTCTTAACACCTGGAAGAACATCCTTATCTTTTTAGTATCTTATTCCATAATGAAAAGTTGTATGCAGTTGAACTGCATAATAAATGCTGTTCAATTTAACCATAACATACAGTTACAACTATGTAATGGAAATACACGTTCTAAGCTCAAGGAAAAAATTATACTAAAATTAAAACATAGTTAAACCAGTATCAACAATAAAAACTCAGATACACTATTTTCTTTTATGGTAAGTATATTCCTCTGAACTATATGCCTGCTATATCTTGTCAGTTCAGAAGAGATCTCTTGACAGCAGAAAAAAGCTGCAAAACAAGTTGGAGAAATATGTACACTGTAACTGTTCACATTGGCATGGATTATCCATCATTTTGAGAATCTAGTGTACTGAGCAGATGTTTACACATAAAATAATACTGAATACCAACAGAAATTGGATAAAAGTGGCTTCAACCCTTTTATTGTATGTAATAGAGGGCAAGTGTCTTGAACACTGTGAGCTGCAGTTTACTCATCTCAAAATTAAGAATGACATACAACCCATCCCACATGATTTTAATGAGGATTCAGTTAAGAAAAAAAAAAGAAAATAATATGAGTAAAATTTAGCTATTGTATTTACTCAAAATATTTGTGTTTGTGGTGTTTTGATGTTTAGGATGATAAAATTATTTATTTCCTTTTGACTCTATACCTAACAATTTACCTTTTAACTTTTATTGAACTATCACAAAATTTCATACTTGGTGTGATTTTTTTCTCAGTATTTCAAAATAACTTGTGATAATGTGCATGAACCAAATATAAGTTTGAAAAAAGGAACGTGGGCATAATATGAGCATCTTTGCATTAGCACACATTTTAGACATCATATAGTACATGATAAATATATGAAATGTATATTTGTTAATTTCAATTATTAAAAATTTGAAAATGCTGACTTTAACACCTTGGTGGTACTTAAATATCCAGCTAGTTTATTTGACATGCATTTTTCTTACTATTGAAAGTAGATTTCTTACTATTTTTTAGGAAATAATTTAAAATTAGATATTGTTTCTTCTATACTAGAACTAATAATGATTTGCTATGGATAGTGACATATGATATGGTTATTATGAAATAGCTGAATGGAATAAATAATAAACCAAGAAAAACAATAACCTTTTAAAATGATTACTCCTGCTGAACTTAAAAAACAATATATAAAATGGTTACTGAGGACAATATGTGCTTGCCATGTGTCATCACTTTCCACCATTTTCCTCAAATTAAAAATCAATACTGTATCTGTCAGTGCTCAGTAATATCTTGTTGCTACTTATATCTGGAAGTCATGAGAAAGAAAAAAAAAGATAGATAACTCTGGCTAATGTTAATAGCAACTGATGGATGATTATCTTTCTCAATTTCTCAGTGTTCCTGCTGTTAAGATATCTAATTTGAACTGATATAAAATATCAGGCTTACAGTTTAGAGGAAAACATTTTGCCAGTTATGGTCAGAGAACATCTCTAGTTTGTCTTCTTCTCTGTAAACTCTCCAACACCTAGAACTGTACCTAGCCATAGTGGACACTCAAAAACAATTTGTTGAATGAATGGTAAATGCAGACAAACTAAACAAATGTGAGCAGGTAAAAAAATTATTATTTGATAATATGAAGAACAACAGCAGAAAAAAAGAACATTTCTTTTTTTAGAGTTTTCAAAATAGGTAAATGTTTATTGCAAAATTGTGGACTGCATTTTGAATGTCATTTTGCCTAGTAGAAAACAAGGGTATCTTTAAGCTATTAATGTAAATTACACATACATTTATATCTAAATTATAGACTGTTGGTGAAAATATCAATTACTTCAACCTTTACAAAAAACAATATGGACATACCTCAAATAACTAAAAATAGAACTCCTGTTTGACCCAAAAATCCCACTACTGGGTATCTACCCAAAGGAAAAGAAATCTTTATATTTAAAAAGACATTTGCACACCATATATTTGTTGCAATGCTATTCATAATTTCAGAGTCATGGATTCAATCTAAGTGTCCACCAATAACGGACTGGATATAGAAAATGTGGTTTATATACACAATGGAATATTACCCAGCAATAAAGAAGAATGAAATAATGTCCTTTACAGCTACATAAATGAAGCTTTTTAGGTTATTGTAAGAGAACTAATTCAGAAACCAAAACATCAAATATCTCATGTTCTCACTTGTAAGTGGGAGTTAAACAATTAGTACACATATAAAGATGGAGACAATAGACTCTGGGGACTCCAAAAGGAGGGAGGTAGGAGGAGGGTCCAGAGTTGAAAATGTGTCTATTGTGTACAATGTTGAATATTTAGGTGACGGAGATACTAGAAGCCCAACCTCCTCCATTATGCATGTAATTCCCATATAACAAACAAGCACATGTAACCCCTGAGTCTAAAATAATATTAACAAAATAAATAAATAAAACTAATGGCAGAAATACTTGACATTGTATAGAGATGGTTTTAAAATTTAAGATCAAATTAAAATGGATTTTCAATCAGTTTCTTTTTGACCACATTTAGATAGTCCTCTTTTTTTAATGGACACAACTCACCTTTCTAAAGTCAAAAGAGTAAAAAGTGCTACAATTTGATAATTTTGTAAATTGTGATACATTGTAATGCAAAATGCTAAGAAATATAACATCTTGTCCCAAACTTATTTTTTCAAATGCATCAGCCATTAAATTGAATTCATGATGTACTGTCAGTTATTTTAAAAGTAACAGGTAGGACACTAAACATTCAAAAATGGTATTGTATTTGACATGTAAATAAAGATGTAGTCATTGTTAGGACTACACTAAAAGGCAATTTGATATTCTTGCATAAGTTAGAAAAATATATCGTAATCTAACAGGCCTGGCTCACTACTGAGGAGTCTGGCTCTTGGTAAAAAACCTGCATGATTTTTCAGACCCGGCCACAGGCAATTGCAGAGGCTTTACCTGACAGTCCTCAAGGAAGATAGCCACCCTCTCTGGAACAGACTTGGTGCACAGTCAGCGCTTTGCAGTCTCTAAAGGGAGTTGCAGTCAAGGACTCAGGAGATCTGGCAGGTGACACTCTTTGCATATTTAAACTCCTATCTCCAGCACCTCCATTTCTTTTCTTTTCTTTTCTTTTTTTTAACCACGACTCTTTTTTTACTCTTTCAAAGAAACAAAATATAAAAAGAATCATGTAGCCATAACTTAGATTGAGCCATTGTTAATCTTTTTGCCATAGTTTATATTTTTTTCTGAAATAAAGTAAAGTACTTTATAATATTTTATCTCTAAACATTTCCTATGTTGGAAATAAGGACATTTCTCAAAAAACTGCACTATTAGTGAGAGGTGACAACGTGCTAGCAGCCCTCCCTCACTCTCGGCGCCTCCTCCGACTCGGTGTCAGCTCTGACCAGGCTAGAGGAGCCCTTCAGCCTGCCACTGCGCTGTGGGGGCCACTCTCTGGGTCTGGCTGAGGCCAGAGCCAGCGCTCTTTGCTGGGGGGGTGGGGGGGAGGGTGGCGGGAGGAGGTGTGGAGGGAGAGGCCCAGGCGGGAGCTTTGTTCTTTTGCTCTTTGCAATAAATCTTCCTGCTGCTCACTCTTTGGGTCTGTGCTGCCTTTATGAGCTGTAACACTCACTGCAAAGGTCTGTAGCGTCACTTCTGAAGCCAGCGAGACCTCGAACTCACCAGGAGGAACAAACAACTCCAGACCGGCAGGCTTTGAGAGCTGTAACCCTCACCACTAAGGTCTGCAGCTTCATTTCTGAAATCAGCAAGGTCACGAACCCGCCAGAAGGAAGAAATTCTGGACACATGTCAACATCTGAAGGAACAAACTCTGGAGACACCATCTTTAAGAACTGTAACGCTCACAACGAGGATCCGCGGCTTCATTATTGAAGTCAGCGAGACCAAGAACCCACCAATTCCAGACACGTTAGTATCACATCTAACAAAATTGACATAACCTTCTGATATTATCTGATACTCAGTCCCAGAAAAGTTTTCTACGCTATTCAAAATGAGATCCACTAAAGAATCAATCACTGAGTTAGCTATTATGTCTCTCAAATTTCTTTTCAACTAGAATAGAATGAACACAGTTTCTTTTTTTTTTTTTTTTTTCCCCAGACATTATCTTGTTGAAAAGACGTGTCCTGTAGAATATTCGACTTTCTGAGTTTGTCTAATGATTTCTTCATGGTGTCATTTAAGTTTTCCTTTATCTCCTGTATTTCCTATCAAGTGAATGTTAGCCTATGAAATATCCCAGCAGCTTCATTTCTAGAGTTTCTTTGAGGCCCAGCAGGAGTCTCTTCAGATGTCTCTGCTGAGGCCTCCATATGGGTGGAGGAGGGAGCAAACAAAGATGATTTTCTCCACTCTGATTCAGCACCCAGCAGATTTCCACCCCTAGGCCCTGCTCTGTCACATACCTCTTTTCAGAGTCCCTCCTCGTGGTCCAATGGTTATATCAGTCCACAATCCATAGGTAAAAATGGAACAGAAGGAATCGGCGTTTCTTTGGACCCTTACTTACACCATCAAGGTAAGCACTTAAAGGATTCTCTTTCATTTTTGACTTGTGGCTTTAATTGCTACTCTGATACCTGGTAGGTCAACCTTTTCCAGCTGAGCTGAGTTTCTGACACCTACCAAAACAAAACAAATTCAGAGATATACACCTTTTCACAGTTTGTATTGAAATACTATTACTTCTATTAGTAACAACGTGTAAAGGAAACAATGTATATTACTTCATTAATATGCCCATGAAAAACTTCATTGCAGACACAATTGATTTTGTAAAATTCAATGACATTTTTGAAACAAATGGGATGTTAAAATTACATACTGAAATGAGAAAGGTTTTCTTTTCCCCCTAGCAGGAAGTCCAATGGAGGTGTCACTCACTTCTTCAGTGCCCTGCTCCTCAAACCTCTAGGGGAGCTACAGGCAGGAAGGCTGTGTGGCTCCAACCCCACGGCAGGGTCTAGGGATGAATGTTTACAGCTCCTGAAGCCCCAGCAGGTGTACGTTACAGGGTGCTCTCTTAGTTTACCATCTATAGGCAACTTGTATTCACCAACTCAATTAAACCCCCTTCCTTATCACAAGGACAGAGGGATTTCTGTATCCCGGGGTTTCTTGCCTTGGTGTACCTGAAGAATCAGGTCACATACGGGCTTGGAGAATGAGTGCAAGGCTCTCCGCTAATGGGGGAGCCTGAAGGGAGAGGGTTTTCCCCTGGAGTTGGGCCAGCTCTCCTCCAGTAGCCCCGGTAAACTCTGCCTCATCCCACCTGTGGATGGCCTGCCAGTGTGCAGGTGTGCTCTTCAGCTGGAGTGCTCTTAACAACCAGCAACTTGAGTCTTCTGCCGCCAATGTGTTCCTCATGACGTCCAGCCACTTATGTGTCTTCCTGCTAGGGTCTTGGGTTTTTATAGGCCCAGGATGAGGGCATGGTGGGCCAGGGTGGTCTTGGAAAATGCAACATTTGGGCAGGAAATGCCTGTCCTCACCTAGGTCCCTGAAGGTGGAGCCCTAGCCGGGGACCATGCCCTCCTCTGCTCTGCATTTCCGTTCCCGGTTTCCATATCATTTAAAGGGACCACACTCTTCCCTTCCCATTCACTTCCATATGAATACCATTCTGGCTTAAAGTTAATATATTCATTTGAATGTTTTTGAAGAATCACCTATATTGCAAATATAAATATGTTTCAGTTTTTTAAAAGGGAAATGCTTCCTTATTGAGAGCCACATCTATGATCCTCACCCACTTGCTTTTTTATTTATTCAATAAATTTATATTCACTATCTAAAATTTGCCAGTTGCTGGACTGATTATCAGATACAGCCGTGTGGAAAGACAGAAAATATCCCTTATCTCATAGGTTTTATATTTAAGTGGCGTATAGAACACAGTTTGTCAAAATTCAGAAAAACCATGTTTTATCAATCCAGGCAGTCACAAGTGTGTTCAAATTCTAGGGTAAGAAACAAACTCTTTATCTGCATGGAATAAATGAATAATAATTTACACCTATATTTTATTTATTATGCATAGTCTTACTAAGGAAGTTAGAAAAACTCAGCAAATTCACGACCGGGTGCGGCGGGTGGCTGCAGCCTGTAATCCCAGCACTTTGGGAGGTGCGATGACGGGCGATGCACGTAGGTCAGGATCAAGGACATCCTGGCCTCAACACAGTGAAACGGCCCGTCTCTAACTAGAAAAAAAAGACTACAAAACCTAGCCGAGTGCGGTGGCGGGCGCCTGTAGTCCCAGCTACTCGGGAGGCCGAGGACCTGGAGAATGGCGTAAACCCGGAGGGCAGAACTTGGCAGTGAGCTGAGATCCGGCCCACGCAGCCCAGCCCAGGCGACAGAGCGAGAGCTCCCGTCTCAAAAAAAAAAAAAAAAAAAAAATAGCAAATTAACAAGATTTAAAAAAACGTTTTGTTAGAATATTTTGGAAAATACTTATTTATAACTAGGCACCAGATATGAACATTTTCTTCCTGTGATATTTTCTTAAATTTCCCACTTCAGAGGGATCTGTAAAAACAGGGGAATGGGATTATATACAGTATGAGTGTTAACGTTTTCCTGCCCCATCTATACCAGGGCTTGATCAGTTGTCTCATTAATAAAGCTGCATTGTGGCTGGGATATAGGCTATGGACAGACACAAAAAGATGGACGTATTGCCACTTTAAAACACATTTTTGTGTACCTTTATAAAAGCAGTGAATCCCATTGATTAAAGGATATATATAGACATATACATATGGATTAAGATGTATATATTAAGATGTGTATACGTATAAGGATTAAAGGATTATCTGATTGTCTTCCATTTTTAGGCTTGTCGCTTTAATTGGTTACTCTGACAGTAGCCAACTCTCTGGTGGCTCAACTCTTTTCCAGCTGAGCTGAGTTCCTGACACCCACCAAAACAAAAACAAAGTCAGAGGTATATACCCGTTCATACTTTGCATTGAAATAAAATTACTTCAAACAACATGTAACCTAAACAGTGTATATTCCTTCATTAATAATTCTGTGAAGAACATTATTCTAGATACCATAGATTTTTTTAAATTCGATGATATTTTGCAAAGGAATAGAATGATAAAATCCAATTGCACTCTACCGTGCAATATTTTCTGTAGCTCTTGCAATAAACTGTGAGGTAGGTATTACAGCCATACCCATTTTCCAAATGAGGGAACTGAACCTCAAGGGGAGAAGACGATGGTGCAGATAAGAGCACTAACTTTTAAATTATATATGTGTGTATATATGTGTGTGTATATATATATGATATATATATCATCATATATGATGACACATGTGTGTATTCATACTTCTTATTACAAAAATATATTTGGATAACTGATTGGCACTTTTACAAGCATCTGATTATGATTTCCTCAGTCAAGGCAGTAAAAGTAGTCAGTAAAAATGTCTGTTTATTTTCTGTAACAATACACATAATTTAATCACCTGATGTTGACTCAATTGATCAAAATAATTTCTATTTCTAAATTATTTTTTATTTAGATATGTTATCTTTGGTTTGCATAAATTATACAAATTAGTTAACATTATATATATATATACCCAAATAATTATATTTAGTATTTTGGATGAAAACTCAATTGGTATTATGATAATTATAGTATCTTCTCATCACAAAATAACACATAGGGGGAGTTTTACTTTTCTTACAATTTTTTTTTTTTTCTAATCACAGGTACTCCTACTAGGGACACATATATTAACTCATTTTATCTCTGCAGTTATATTTTCTGATATTACTTTTCTACAAAACATAAACACTTTTAGAACATATGTTAGAAAGTTAAAATAAGCATTTCTAAGATTAAAACATTCTTAACTTCAAGTTTATTTGTGTAAAGGGTTAAGGTTGTATGACTGTCATCTTTTTATGAAGTAACAAACTCTAGTTTCGTTACTAATTCCCTTCTGTGTAGAATCAAACACTGCATATGGCTATAACATTGATTTCTAATTTTATGAAAATTGCCCTACCAACAGCTGGTCCCTTGAACAAATGAATATGTCAATGGCTGATTACAGATTAATGATATAGCTATTCTTCAAAGGTATAGCAATTCACATTCAAATTTGGTCTCATTGTAGTTTAGAATGCTTAGTTAAACCAAAAACTCTTTAGTTTATGCAATTAAATACCTTTATTTATATAAAATTGAATGCCTTTGATAGACACAGCTTAGAATAAAGAAAAGATTGAAAATTTAAATTTAGGTTTACTGAAAAGCACATCTGCTTTCAGTGTGATGATTTATCAAGATCAGAATGAAGTAACTGCTAATCAAATTTGCCTTAAAGCATCAGACAATATTACGTTATCTGACACCTTTATTTAGAGTCAATTTTTAAACATTTATTCAACTTCTACAGATGTGAAAGTTCAGTTTAAAAATCAGAAATTGCTCTGGAATCCTTGTCAAGCACATTGAAAAATATGCCACTACTCATTTAAAATGCTATAGAATTTTTTTCAAAAAAGTTTTCCAGATTTTAATTGACCAGTTGTAATTATATGTATTTATTGGGTGCGGTGTAATTTTATTTGACATAGCTACATTGCATAATGCTCCAATCAGGGCTGTTTGTGTATCCATCACCTCAATCATTTATTATTTTTTGTGGTGAGAACATCCAAAAACTCCCTTTTAGCTATTTTGTAGTACATGCTATTCAGCTGTTAACTATGGTCATGGCACAGTGAAATAGAACACCAGAATTTATTTATCCTGTGTAATTGTAACTTTGTAGTCTTTGACCAGACTCTTACTATCCTCCCTTCTCCCCTTCCTTCCCTAGTCTCTGGTGCTCACTGTTCTACTATTGGCTGTTATGATATCAACTTTTTTTTTCTTTATAGTCCACACGTGAATGAGATTATGCGGTATTTGTCTTTATGGTTCTGGCTTGTTTCACTTAACTAATGTCATCCATTTTCTTCATGTTTTCACAAATGTTAAGATTTCATTCTTTTTTATGTCTAAATAATATTTCATTGTGAATATCCCATATTTTCTTTATATTATATATTCATCCACTGTTGGACACAAAGGTTGATTCAATGTTTTGACTATAGTAAATAGTATTACAATAAATATGGCAGGGCAAATATCTCCTTGACACACTGATTTCATTTCCTTTGCATATACACACAGGAGGGGGATTGTTGGATCACATGGTAGTTCTCAAAAACAAAACATTTTTTTTAGGAACTCCCATACTGTTTTCCATAATGACTACATTAATTTATAATCTCAACAGTGTGTAAGTTTACCATTTTCTCTACATCATCACCAGCATTCATTTTATTTATTTATTTTTAATAATAGCCATTCTCTCTAAAGTGAGGTGATATCTCATTGTGTCTTTGATTTGCATTTCCCTGTTGATGAGAGATGTTGAGAATTTTTTCTTATACCTATTGGCTATCTGTTCTTATTTTGAGAAATATCTAAGGCCTTTCCTCATTTAAAAATTGTGTTATTTTTGCTGTTGAGTTGTTTTATTTTCTTATGCATTCTGAATATTAACTCCTTGTCAGATTTGGAGTTTGCAATTTTTTTTTTTCCATTTTGTAGGTTATCTTTTCACTACATTAAGAGTTTCCTTGTCTGTACAAAAGCTTTTTAATTTGATGTAATTCTATTTGTATAGTTTTACTTTTTGTGGTCTATACTTTTGAGATCTTATTTTTAAAATCCTTGCTCATCCTTATTTCATGGAGCATTTTACCTGTTTTCTTCTAGTACTGTCATAGCTTCTGCTTGATTGTTTAAACAGTTAATCTATTGTGAGTTGATTTTGCATGTGGTTAGAGGTAGTGCTCTAGTCTCATTCTTTTATATATGGATATCCAATATTTTTGGCATCATTTATTGAACACACTGCCATTTCTCCAGTGTTTGTTTTCAGCAGTTTTGTTGAAAATCAGTTGACGGTAGGTGTTTGAAATTTTTGGATGATGTTTTACTACTGATTCAATTTCTTGACTTGTTATTGGTCTGTTCAGATTTTATATGGCTTCAAATTTAATCTCGGTAAGTTGTCTTCATGAATTTATTCATTTTTTTCTAGGTTATCATTTTTTGGCATATAGTTGTTCATAATAGTCTCTTATGATCCTTTGTATTTCTATGGTATGAGTTGTGAAGTCTCTGTTTTTCATCTTTAATTTTATTTGAATCTTTTCTTTTCTTTTTCACTTGTTGGTCTAGCTCAAGTTTTGTCAATTTAGTTTGTTTTCAAAAAATCAACCCTATTTTGTTGACATTTTGAAATTTTTTAGTCTCTATTTTGTTTATTTTTACCCTAGGTTATTTATTTTCTTCTACCAGAAGAATTTTGGGTTTAATTCTTGTTTTTCTACTTATTAATATAAAGTTCTCTCAACTGCTTTTACTATGTTTATAGTTTTGGGTATACTGTGTTTCCACGCTTGCTTGTCTCATGGAAATTTTCATTTTCTTTTAATTTCTTCATTGAGATTTCTTTATGGTTTAGGACCATATTGTTTAATTTTCACATATTTTAAAGTTTCTGAAGTTTTCTGCATTGATCTCTAGTTTTATACAGTTGAAATCGGAAAAGAGACTTTATAGAATCTCTGTCTTCTTAAATGTGCTTATTGTTTTGTGACCTAAGTTGTGATCTACTATAGATAATGTTCCATATGCAGTCAGGAAGAATTAATTGTTGGATGACACATTCTGTAAATATTGTTTAGCTTTATTTGGTCCATGGTGAAGTTTAAGTCTGATGATTGTTGAGTTTTTGTCTCTATGTTCTGTCCATTGTTCAAAGGAGAGTGTTAAAATCCCCTCTTATTATTGTATTGTAGTCTGTATTTCTGTTTAGGTCTAATAATATTTGCTTTATTTAGCTGAATGCTCCACTGTTGAGTATATATATATATTTAGAATCATCATATTCTCTTGCTGAATTAATCCCTTTGTCATCACATAATGACTTTCTTTTTCTTTTATTCTTTTTGACTTAGTCTGTTTTATCTCAAATATATATAGCTAACCCTGTTCCCTTTGGCTCTGTTTCCATGGAATATCTTTTTTCCTTCTTCACTTTCAGTTCATGTTTACCTGTAATCATGCAGTGAGTTTCTTGTAGGCATGATATAGTTTGGTCTTGTTTTTATATTCATTCACTCTATATCTTTTAATTGAATAATTTTGCTTGTTGACATTCAAGGTTATTATTGATAGATACTGACTTAGTCCTGCTAGTTTGTTAAGTGTTTTCTGGTTGTTTGGTAGATCCTATGTTGTTGTTGTTGTTTTTTTTTAATTTCTCTTTTAGGGTTTATTTCTGTATTTTACTGTTTTTCTGTAGTTCTAAGTTTTGTTTCCTTTCTATTTCTTGCATATATGCTGTAATTTTTTTCTTTGTGATTTCAATGAGGATAACATAAAGAATCCTGTAGTTAAAATGGTTTATTTTATACTAAAATCAACCTAAATATTTTCTACAAAAATACTGTACACTTTTCCTCCGTCAAACTAAATTTATATTTGTGTTGTTTTAAGTACTTTTTCTTAGTCATTAATTGTACCTGTTGTTTTTAGGCATTTTGACTTCAAATTTTCATATTAAAGTATTGAACATTTTGCATAGCACAGTAAACCTGTAGGCCTTGTGTGTGTGTGTGTGTGTGCACGCATGTGTGTGTGTGTTGATCTCTATTTTTATACCATGAAAGTCTGAAAAGAGATTATAATCTCTATCTTCTTAAATTTGTTTCGACTTGTTATGAGACCAAGTTGTGATCTCTCCTGGCTACTGTTCCATATGCAGTTGAGAGGATGTGTATTTAAAATTGTTGGATGGCATGATGTTTAAATAAATAGACAATTCTCAAAAGAAGACATAAAAATAGACAACAAACATAGGAAAAAAATGTTCAGGAGCACTAATTATCTGGGAAATGAAAATTAAAACCACAATAAGATACCACCTTACTCTTGAAAGAATAGCTATAATTTAGAAATGCAAAAATAGTGTATGTTGGTATGGATGTGGTAAAAAGGGAACTCTTACACTGCAGATGAGAATATAAACTAGTATAACCACTGTGGGAGTCAGCATGGAGATTCCTTAAGGAACTAAAAGTAAAAACACCATTTGATCTAGCAATTCCATTACTGGGCGTCTGTCCAAGGGAAAATAAGTGATTATATGAAAAAGATACATGCACATACATGTTTATAGTAGCACAGTCAGTGACTGCAAAAATATGGAACCTACCTAAGTATTCCTGAAAGAATGGGTGGATCAAGAAAATGTCATATATATACACACCATGGAATACTGCTAAGCCATAAAACAGAATGAAATAATGGTATTCACAGCCACCTGGATGGAGTTGAATGTCATTATTCTAAATAAAGTAACCTAAGAATAAAAAATCAAACATTGTATGTTCTCAATTATAAGTGAGAGTTAAGTTGTGAGGATCAAAGGGATAAGAATGATATAACGGATTTGGGGGAATGAAGAGAAGACTGGGAAGAGGATGAGGGATAAAAGACTAAATATTGAGTATAGTATACACTGCTTGGGTGACAGGTGCACCAAAATCTCAGAAATCACTACTAAAGAACTTATCTATGTAACCAAAAACCACTCTTTCCTCAAAAACTATTGAGATAAAATATTTAAAAGGGATAATTTTTTGACAGAAAACAAAATAAAGCAAAATGAAACCTCTTGGACTGTAAGGTTTCTGCTGAGGAAACTTCTCTTAGTCTAACAGAAACTTCCTATGTGTGACTTGATGTTTTATCTTGCTGTTTTAGAATTATTTATTTGTCATAACTTTTGATAGTTTGAGGATTATTGCTAGAATATTCTGAGTTAGATGTACAAATTTTCCTTTACTAGTGAATTGTATACTTTCACATGTTTCTATGTTAATTATTATCATCCTTTTGTTTCAGTTGTAGCACTCTCAAACATTTCTTCTAAGGCTGGTCAAGTGGTGATGAATTCCCTCAGCTATTTCATGGCTGGAAAGGTCTTCATTTATCTCTCATTTCTGAAGCAAAGCTTTGCTGGATACAGTCTTTTGGGCTGACTTTTTTTTTTTTTTTTTTTTTTTTTTTAGTACTTTAAATATAATGTCCTAATTCTCTCTTAGACTGTAAGGTTTTGCTAAGAAATTTTCTGTGACTCTGATGGAAATTCCCTCATGTGTGACTTGATTGTTTTCCTTTGCTATTTTAGAATTATTTCTTTGTCTTTAACTCTTTATTGCTTGAGTATAATGTGCCTTAGAGAGGATTCTTTTGGGTTGAATCCAGTTAGATACCTTTGAGCTTTTAATCTGGATGTTCCTATCCATATAATGCATTGACTGTGGTTTTGGTTCAGTAGTGAGGTCTCCGTGCAGTTTCATTAGCTGTAATCTTCAGTGAAGACTATAATTGCCCCAGTGACCTAAGATTCAGGAGTTTGTGATGGCAGTGGAATTGTTTCATTGGGAGCAGAAGCTAGGGTGATTGTCATGTCAGGTGCTTGCAGACACAAACGGCCAAAAGGCTATTTTGTGGCCCTCTGGGTGGGCTGTGGCTGTCCACAGGCTGACTGCTGGGCCAGGCTTGAACACATACTGCATAGCCAACCTGAAGACTATAACTATATCTACTGGGGACAGGACTGCCACCAGACTGGATGTTGGGCTGAGTGTGTGCAGGCATAGCAGTACCTGGCGGCCTTCTTGTGGTCTGTCTTCAGGAGAAGGGTCACTCCTAGACAGCTGTCAGGCTAAGAGTGAGGGTAAGTAGGCATGATTGGGCCATGTGGCATTGTGACAGTTTCTCTGCAGGGATGAGGCTGCCCCAGATGGCTGTGAAACCAAATGCAGGAGGATGCAGATGCCGTGGGAGCTCTTTGGCCTTGCCACAGTCTGTCTAGCCACCAGACTGGCTGTTGGTATGTACATGAGTGGATTAGGATGCGGCAGGCCTGGGTGTATCTGAAGCAATCTGGGGTGAGGCTATGCCAGTTATAGGACCTGGTGTTGGGCTAAGTAGACATGTATATGTGCAGCAGGCTGGGTTGACTAGTGGCTTCTGTACTGTGCAGGCCCACCAGTTCACTGGGGTAGTGGTATGTTGCATAGGTTTAGAGGCTGGGGTCTTGATCCTTTCATCTCTTCTAGGCTCCAGGCAGCTGGGGAAGTGGTATTGCAGGCATTTGTGTGAATCTGGGAAAATTATAGTGAAACCTTAGGTATGGAGAGGGTCAGTTGCTCCTAGCCCCGAGGATAGGACACACTCTAGTAGTGGTTTCTGTTTCAAGATGGCACTGAGCCATAGCAGCTTAGGATGTGGGAATCAGTGGTGCTGAAGGCAGACTTCTACTTTGAGGCAATGTAGCTGCATGAATTCCCACCTACTCTCCAAACAGTATCTGGGGACTTTGAGAGCTCGGGAACTCTAATGAAGCAGAAATTGCTAGCATTCACGGCAACAACAGAAACCACTAGGGATGTCTATTATATCTAGAGATCTTTGGTAAGAAGTC
>NW_016821871.1:972877-992429 GCF_001698545.2 Rhinopithecus bieti | reverse complement strand
TTTTTAGTACTTTAAATATAATGTCCTAATTCTCTCTTAGACTGTAAGGTTTTTGCTAAGAAATTTTCTGTGACTCTGATGGAAATTCCCTCATGTGTGACTTGATTGTTTTCCTTTGCTATTTTTAGAATTATTTCTTTGTCTTTAACTCTTTATTGCTTGAGTATAATGTGCCTTAGAGAGGATTCTTTTGGGTTGAATCCAGTTAGATACCTTTGAGCTTTTTAATCTGGATGTTCCTATCCATATAATGCATTGACTGTGGTTTTGGTTCAGTAGTGAGGTCTCCGTGCAGTTTCATTAGCTGTAATCTTCAGTGAAGACTATAATTGCCCCAGTGACCTAAGATTCAGGAGTTTGTGATGGCAGTGGAATTGTTTCATTGGGAGCAGAAGCTAGGGTGATTGTCATGTCAGGTGCTTGCAGACACAAACGGCCAAAAGGCTATTTTGTGGCCCTCTGGGTGGGCTGTGGCTGTCCACAGGCTGACTGCTGGGCCAGGCTTGAACACATACTGCATAGCCAACCTGAAGACTATAACTATATCTACTGGGGGACAGGACTGCCACCAGACTGGATGTTGGGCTGAGTGTGTGCAGGCATAGCAGTACCTGGCGGCCTTCTTGTGGTCTGTCTTCAGGAGAAGGGTCACTCCTAGACAGCTGTCAGGCTAAGAGTGAGGGTAAGTAGGCATGATTGGGCCATGTGGCATTGTGACAGTTTCTCTGCAGGGATGAGGCTGCCCCAGATGGCTGTGAAACCAAATGCAGGAGGATGCAGATGCCGTGGGAGCTCTTTGGCCTTGCCACAGTCTGTCTAGCCACCAGACTGGCTGTTGGTATGTACATGAGTGGATTAGGATGCGGCAGGCCTGGGTGTATCTGAAGCAATCTGGGGTGAGGCTATGCCAGTTATAGGACCTGGTGTTGGGCTAAGTAGACATGTATATGTGCAGCAGGCTGGGTTGACTAGTGGCTTCTGTACTGTGCAGGCCCACCAGTTCACTGGGGTAGTGGTATGTTGCATAGGTTTAGAGGCTGGGGTCTTGATCCTTTCATCTCTTCTAGGCTCCAGGCAGCTGGGGAAGTGGTATTGCAGGCATTTGTGTGAATCTGGGAAAATTATAGTGAAACCTTAGGTATGGAGAGGGTCAGTTGCTCCTAGCCCCGAGGATAGGACACACTCTAGTAGTGGTTTCTGTTTCAAGATGGCACTGAGCCATAGCAGCTTAGGATGTGGGAATCAGTGGTGCTGAAGGCAGACTTCTACTTTGAGGCAATGTAGCTGCATGAATTCCCACCTACTCTCCAAACAGTATCTGGGGACTTTGAGAGCTCGGGAACTCTAATGAAGCAGAAATTGCTAGCATTCACGGCAACAACAGAAACCACTAGGGATGTCTATTATATCTAGAGATCTTTGGTAAGAAGTCCCTTCTGCCTTCAAGCCAATTCCAGCAAGAGAGACAGTGTGGCAGAGGAAGAATACCTTGCTCCCTTCTTTATGGTCCTATCCTAGGCTTTTGTGATCACTGTTCTCTGAGATTTCACTGTTCTCCTAGTTCTCTCTAGTGTACTTCTTCAGTCACTCTAATAAAAATATCATGTTTTTTTTTTCTTGTTTTGGTTGTTTTTTATGAGGAATATGAGCATAAGGTAAGTCTAGTCAGCCACTTTGCTGATGCCCCTCTTAAAATTCTAATCATATAAGTTATCATTTTGAATTGCTACAACATTATTATGCTACCACAGTTTCTGCAGATCCTTCTTGTACATTTTTACATTTCTGCTTATCAGTTACCATCATAAACTATCTAACACTCCATGACCTATATCTTTGAAAAATATCTATGGAATTGGGCCCCCAGGTTAGACAAGAAATGAGGAATACAATAAAGAGACTAAAGCTAACAAATAAACCTGTCTTTACCATTAATATACTACTGTGCCTCTTTGCAATTTTGAATAGTTTTCTTTTTCTGTATTACTGTGATTGAGATATTGAAAGCTGAGCTTCATCTGGATTTCACATCACCTGACATTAGGTTTACAGAAAATTTTACTTATACTAAACTCCCATATATATTTAATGCATATGGCTATGTGAAAGACTTCCAGACTGAAAACCTCCTTAAAAAGGCAAGCAGCTGAATGTTCTTCAACAAAAGATGACTTTATACAATACTACTATTTATTTTCCTATAGAATTTTTTATAGCTGATTAGTGTCCAATTGTATGTGCATAGATATGTATATGCCTAATTTTTTTGTCCATTTATCCTTTGAGGGACACTTATGTTGATTATGTATCTTATCTGCTGCAATAAACATGGGACTTGAACTCTCTCCTCAACATAATGATTAGACATTAAAAAAATGGAAATTCTCTCATTTGTGACAACATGGATAAACCTGGAAAACTTTTGTTAAATGAAATAAGCCAGGAACAGAAAGAAAAATACTGCATGATCCCACTTATACGAAGAATCTTAAAAAGTTGACTTTATACAAACAGAGAGTAGAACCATGTTTACTAGAGGCTACGATAGGTCGGGAGGAGTGAGGATTCAGTAGATTGTGGTCAATTGATACATATTTACAGTTAGATAGGAGGAATAGGTTGGCAAGATCCATTGTACAGAATGGTGACTGTAGTTAATTACAATATATTGCATACTGAAAATGCTAAGAGAGTGATGTTAATTTTCCTAACCACAAAATTTGTCTTTTTTTATTATACCTCAAGATTCTAGGGTACATGTGCACAATGTGCAGGTTTGCTATGTGTGTATACATGTGCCATGTTGGTGTGCTGCACCCATTAACTCGTCATTTACATTAGGCATACCTCCTAATGCTATCCCTCCTCCCTCCCCCCAGCCCACGACAGGCCCTGGTGTGTGATGTTCCCCACCCTGTGTCCAAGTGTTCTCATTGTTTAATTCCTACCTGTGAGTGAGAACATGTAGTGTTTGGTTTTCTGTCCTTGTGATAGTTTACTCAGAATGATGGTTTCCAGCTTCATCCATGTCCCTTCAAAGGACATGAACTCATCCGTCTTTATGGCTGCATAGTATTCCATGGTGTATATGTGCCACACTATCTTAATCCAGTCTATCATTGATGGACATTTGCGTTGGTTCCAAGTCTTTGCTATTGTGAATAGTGCCACAAGAAACATACATGTACATGCATCTTTATAGCATGTGATTTAAAATCCTTTGGGTATATATCCAGTAATGGGATGGCTGAGTCAAATGGTATTTCTAGTTCTAGATCCTTGAGGAATGGGCAAAAACTGGAAGCATTCCCTTTGAAATCTGGCACAAGACAGGGATGCCCTNGAGGAGTGAGGATTCAGTAGATTGTGGTCAATTGATACATATTTACAGTTAGATAGGAGGAATAGGTTGGCAAGATCCATTGTACAGAATGGTGACTGTAGTTAATTACAATATATTGCATACTGAAAAATGCTAAGAGAGTGATGTTAATTTTCCTAACCACAAAATTTGTCTTTTTTTATTATACCTCAAGATTCTAGGGTACATGTGCACAATGTGCAGGTTTGCTATGTGTGTATACATGTGCCATGTTGGTGTGCTGCACCCATTAACTCGTCATTTACATTAGGCATACCTCCTAATGCTATCCCTCCTCCCTCCCCCCAGCCCACGACAGGCCCTGGTGTGTGATGTTCCCCACCCTGTGTCCAAGTGTTCTCATTGTTTAATTCCTACCTGTGAGTGAGAACATGTAGTGTTTGGTTTTCTGTCCTTGTGATAGTTTACTCAGAATGATGGTTTCCAGCTTCATCCATGTCCCTTCAAAGGACATGAACTCATCCGTCTTTATGGCTGCATAGTATTCCATGGTGTATATGTGCCACACTATCTTAATCCAGTCTATCATTGATGGACATTTGCGTTGGTTCCAAGTCTTTGCTATTGTGAATAGTGCCACAAGAAACATACATGTACATGCATCTTTATAGCATGTGATTTAAAATCCTTTGGGTATATATCCAGTAATGGGATGGCTGAGTCAAATGGTATTTCTAGTTCTAGATCCTTGAGGAATGGGCAAAAACTGGAAGCATTCCCTTTGAAATCTGGCACAAGACAGGGATGCCCTCTCTCACCACTCCTATTCAACATGGTGTTGGAAGTTCTGGCCAGGGCAATCAGGCAGGAGAAAGAAATAAAGGGTATTCAATTAGGAAAAGAGGTAGTCAAATTGTCCCTGTTTGCAGATGACATGATTATATGCTTAGAAAACCTCATTGTCTCAGCCCAAAATCTCTTTAAGTTGATGAGCAACTTCAGCAAATCTCAGAATACAAAATGAATGTGCAAAAATCACAAGCATTCCTATACGCCAGTAATAGACACACAGAGAGCCAAATCATGAGTGAACTCCCATTCACATTTGCTTCAAAGAGAATAAAATACCTAGGAACCTAACCACAAAAATTTTAACTGTGTGGGTGCACTTTTCAATTAGCTATATTTACGAATTTCACAATATATTTATACTGCAAAATATCATGTTTCACACAATAAATGAAATTTTAGATATCATTTTAAAACAAATACATTTGAAAACACTTTTCTAGACTTTTATTTCCATTTCAACAAATCTGTGTCATTTTTTGGTTACTTAAATGTGTATTTATTTGGTCACATGATTTTTGTTTGTTTGTTTAATTCTAGGAAGAAGAATGCCGACTGAGATCACAAGGACATTTGAAGGAATTTAAAACAAAAATACTCCAAACTGGGCATTATGTGATTATGTTGTATTGAAGATAAACTCTACTAAGTGCGTGTTAGACAAGTCCGCATAAATTACACAAGGTAATGAGGAACACACACACGCACTGGTGAAGTTATGTATGAGTTCATAGATCACCTGTGCAGCAGCAGTCAGGCTCAGTACCCTCAGGTCTGAACCTCTGCTGTTGATCCAAATTGCTTCCCAATTGAGATGACTCAAGAGTAGAGAATATGATTGGTAAAAAATTTACACAATAATGAAATAATGGGCCAAAAATATAAATGTTAATTATAAATATGATTAAGAAAATAATTAAAATTGAATGTTATTAACCCTATTTTTGAGGACTTTAAAGCCATATTATTTTAAAACTTCCCTGTTCTACACATTCCAAACAAATAAAATTGAGAGAAAATAGTGACTTCAATTATACTTTTATTTTAAAATTAGATCCAGCAACTCTGTAATTAATATGATTCAATTATTCGACTATTTCATTGCTTAAAACATAAACTAAAATAAAAATTGCTTTATTCATTATCCTTGAGTTAAAAACATAACTGCTGAGACTTTTAAAAAATGTTTATTTGGTTATCTTAACATATTTTGGAAAACCAACAACAACAAGAACAACAACAAGAAACACTTGTGATCATACGGAAAAGTAATATACTTTAATTATTAAAATTCTTTTCTATGCACAGGTGGTGTTTATTTATTTAATATTACCCATTTGGATTTGTAAGAGCTATAGCAATATCTTTTAATTAAATACATGGCTGCACTTAATACTTTCTACCTATTATAATTTCTACCTATTTTTTCTCTTTTTTCATATACTTATGCAAATATAATTAATATAATGGAATGAACTAATGATACATAATAATTCTTAACTTATAAAATATTTATAACTCTTAAACAAATTTGTATTTCTTTATCATTACTTTAGTAAAAAATATTTTAGTAGTAAAAGTTTTGAGAATCTTGCTACTCAAGGGAAAATATGCATTTAGGAGATAAATAGGGATTAAAAACACAAATTGACAGAATTTAAAAAAATTTTCCTCAGGGTTAGCATATGCCATTTGTTGAGAAGCTAAAAACAGAGTTCGCTATAAAAAAGGTCTAATATCACATTACTTCACAGAGAAACTTTATTAATAAATATCAAATATGCCCCCAAGCTGTGTTAGTAAATCATTCTGATTTTCTTACAGAAAATAATATATTTCCAGTGATAAATTTATGTCTTAAATAGAACAGCAAAATTTGATCCAAGAATGAAATCAACCTAGATATTTATAATCATATAATCTATATGTAAGTGATTTCTGTTTTATTGTAATAGTGAATTACTAATGTTTCTGCCACAGTTTGAGATTTGCAAATTTTCCTAAAAATCTTTTTAATATTTGCATCAAAATTATAACCTTTCCACATGTCAGTACTGCTTATAATATGTGAAGTAACTTGTCTGACTCTGTGTTGTTATAAAGGAATACCTGAGCAATTAATCAATTTATAAAGGAAAGACTTATCTGACTCACAGTTCTTGTTTTTTGTTTTGTTTTGTTTTTGTTTGTTTGTTTGTTTGTTTGTTTGACAGAGCCTCACTCTGCCACTCAGACTGGAGTGCAGTGGCACGATCTCAGCTCACTGCAACCTCCACCTCCTGGGTTCAAGTAATTCTTGAGTCTCAGCTTCGTGAATAGCTGGGATTACAGGTGTATGCCACCACATCCAGCTAATTTTAGTAGAGAAAGGGTTTCACCACGTTGGCCAGGCTGGTCTCAAATTCCTGATCTCAAGTCATCTGCCCAAAGTGCTGGGATTACAGGTGTAAGTCACTGCACCTGTCCTGGCTCACAGTTTTCCATGCTGTACAGGAAGCATAGCTCTGGTGAGGGCCTCACGATGCTTCCACTCATGGCACAAGGCAATGGGGAGTTTAATGTGCACAGACCACACGACGAGAGGGGAGGCAAAAGAGAGGAGAGGGAGATGCCAAGCTCTTTTTAAAAATCGATTCTCACAGAACCTAATAGTAGAGCATGAACTCACTCATTACTTCAAGGATATCACCAAGACATTCATGCAAGATCTGATCTCATGATCCAAACATCTCCCATTAGGCATTCCCTTCAACACTGAAGATTAAATTTCACTGTGAGATTTGGAAGGTATTAATATCAAAAAATATCATAGTATGAGCTGGTTAGGAATTAAAAATACTACTGTAAAATTAAAAATTTCTGGAAGGGTGTATGTATAGCCTATACAGATATTAAAATAATTATAGTTTATGCAGTTTTACTCTTCTCAAAAACCTTATACATGTATGTTGCATTTAATCTTTACTTGGGTTACTATGTTTAATGTATTTTCCCAAGGCATTTAATAAAGTTTGAACAGGTTAAAAATAGATGTGATTACATAGAGACCAACTATGTATTACTTGTATTAACTAGTCTTAGTACTGTAATTTCAATCTCATAGCACCATGTAATTATCAATGCCTTGCCTTCATATGTTCTATTTCTTTCTTTATTTCAAAGTCTTCAATCTCTTCCTCTCATTTGTGAAGAAACACCAGAAGTGATCCTCCTTCTCAGCAAGTCCAAGCAGCCCAGAAATTTTAAATACGACATTCTTGACAAGATAATTGCAAAATAAATAAATAAATAAATAAATAATGCAACTTTTTGAAGCTCTCTACAAAATTAGTAACAATAACAAAATAATAGGTATATTTTTCCAGGAATATAATAGAACCGAAAGTGTCAATAAAAATTTTTTTGGTCAGGCTCGGTGGCTCACGTGTGTAATCCCAGCACTTTGGGAGGCCAAGGTGGGCGGATCACCTGAGGCCAGGAGTTCGAGATCATCCTGGCTAACATGGTGAAACCCGGTCTCTATAAAAAGTATAAAATTGCTGGGCATGGTGGCGCGCACCTGTAATCCCAGCTACTCGGGAGGCTGAGGCAGGATAATTGCTTGAACCAGGGAGGTGGAGGTTGCAGTGGGCTGGAATTGTGCCATTGCACTCCAGCCTGGGTGACAGAGTGAGACTCTGTCTCAAAACAAAAGGAAAAAAAGTTGACAAAATTGTGCTGAAAGAAATACTTTTTTTGTTTGATTGAGAGGGAAACAATGTTGTTTTTACTTGTATCATTCATGTAGTGCAGATTTATAAAGGGTTTTGGTGCCTCATCTTACAGAGAATGTAGATTATATATATTCATAATAGAATAAGACTTCTTTGTGGCTATCTACTGTCTTAAAGTTATCCTCACCATAGGATGATAAAATTCAACAAACCTGAATGACATTTTCCTTTTCTAAATAAAATACTATATCTAGTTGTATTTTTACTTTAATTATTAATAGATGCTATATATGAAGTTATTTTGACTCTCTGCTCCTCCCATTTGACAGACAGCCACATCTCATGCAGCACCAGCTGCATCCATGAAACACCATAATGAAAGTGAAGGCTGAAGTAAACAAATTTGGCCATATCGAGGACCTGGTCACACATAAACCAATCTCTCTTCAACCACCTCTCCCCACCACCACCACCACCACCACCACACATACACCCATCCCGGATTTGGTAAGTAACTCCATGAATTGGCACTCTCTAACTGGCAATGAGATTAAGTTTTCAGCTCCCACATACTAGTGAGAATATGTAGCATTTGCCTTTCTGTGTCTGGCTTATTTCATTTGACATAACGTCCTCTAGTTTCATCCATGTTGCTGCAAATGATCCAACATTATCTTTTTTGTGGTTAAATAGCATTCCATTGTGTGTTTGTGTGTATATAATACATAATACATAACATATAATATACATATTGTATATAATAGATAATATACATAAATATTATATTTATATAATATACATGTTTATATATAACCTACATGTTATATATATACATGTATATAACCTACATATATGAGGTTATATTTTTATATGTTTTATATAAGTTTATATATATAACCTCACATGTAGAAAACTTCATATATATTTTTGTATACAACCTATATATATGTAAAGCCTCACATATAGGTTAAATATGTCTGTGTTTCTGTATATATACATTTTATATATAAATTATATGTAAAATCTCATATATATACACACACACACACACACTCCCACACATACATAGATATGAGGTTTACTTCATCCATTTGTTCACTGACGGATGTTTAGGTTGATTCCCTATCTTTCCTACTGTGAATAGTGCTACTATAAATATGTGATGTGACAGCTTTTTTTGGTTTTTACTTGCCTGTCCCTCATGATTAGTGATATTGAACACATTTGTATATACTTTGGCCATTTGTATATTTTTTTTGAAAAAAAATGTATATTTATTTAGTTTTCTAATTTTAAAATTAGTTTTTTGTGTGCATGTGTGTTACTGAGTTGTGGGAGTTCCTAATGTATTTTAGATATTAACTCCTTATGAGATACATGGTTTGCAAATATTTTCTAACGATACACATCCTGCCTTTTTCATGTTGTTGTTTCTTTTGCTGTGCATAAGCTTTTTTGGTTTAATATTCTCACTTGTTTTTTGGTTCGGCATTTTATTTAGCTGTATTTTTCCTTTGCTTGTCTGATTTTTTTGTGTCATATTCAAACAATCATTGCCAATGTCATTGTTAAGTGTCAGACAATCAAAGGAAAAATATACTTTTTTTCAAGTAAGATATACAAAATGAATAAAACCACTAAGTGTAAGGCCTCACAATGTATTTCATTCTAGAGTGTTGATGTCAGGCTTTGCATTTAGGATTTTTATGCATTTTGAGTTGATTTTTGTATATGGTATAAGATAAGGGTCCAAATTTATTGTTTTGCAGGTAGATATCCAGTTCTCTTAGCAAAATTTAATGGAGAGACTATCCTCTTCCCATTGTGTATTCTTGGTGCTCTTGTAAAAAAAAATGGTTGACTGTATTGGCTTAGGTTTATTTCTGAGCTCTCTATTGTGTTCCATTAGATTATATGTCTGTTTTATGCCAGTAACATAATTCAAAAAAAAAAAAAAAAATCACAACAGATGATATGATTTGGCTTTGTTTCTCCATTCAAATCTCATCTTGAACTGTAATCCCATAAACACCATGTGTGGTGTTAGGGTCCTGGTGGGAGGCGACTGAATCATGGGGCTGTTTCCCCCATGATATTCTCCTGAGTAAGTTTTCACGAAGTCTGATGGTTTTATAAGGAGCTTTCCCCTTCACTCAGCTCTCATTCTTCTCCTTCCTGTCCCCATGTAAAGACAGATGTGTTTGCTTCCCCTTCCACCACGATTGTAAGTTTCCCAAGTCCTCCCCAGCCCTTCAGAACTGTGACTCAAGCCTCTTTCCTTTGTCAATTGCCTAGTCTTGGGTATTTCTTCATAGCAGCATGCGAACAAACTGGTAAAATAGATTTATAAAATAATTTAAAATTAAGAAGTGTGATGCCTCCAATTTTGTTTTTCTTTTTCAAGATTGCTATGGCTTTGCAAGGCCTTCTGGTGTTCCATATGAAATTTAGAATTCAAAAAAAAATTCTGAAAAAATTGTTATTGGGATTTCCATAGGGATTACATTTGCTCAGTATACTGCTTTGCATAGTATGAACGTTTTAACAATATTAATTCTTCCAATATGAAGATGGGTTATATTTCCATTTATTTTTGTCCTTTTAGATTTTCTTTCCTTAATGCTTTATAGTTTTAAATGTACATATTTTCCTCATTTTCTTCATTAAATTAATAATCTGTATTATTTTGATGCTATCTTAAATGGGATTGTTGTCTTGATTTCCTTTTAAATAGATATTTGTTTACATAAACACAACGGTTTTTGTATATTGATCTTGTATCCTTCAATTTTAATAAATTTGTGTGCATGTGGCATCTTTATTTGGCTTTGGCATCAGGGTGATTCTGGCCTCAAAATTCATTTGGAAGTATTCTCTCTACTTCAATTTTCTGAATAATGTAAGAGAAACTGCTATTGTTTCTTTTTTGAATGCTTGGTAGAATTCACCCATGAAGCCATCTGGTCTTGTGCTTTTCTTTCTTGGGAGATTTAAAAAAAAATTATAACTAGTTTAATCTCCTTGTTTTATATTGCTTTAGTCACATTCTCTGTTTCTTCTTGATTCAGGTTTTTTGTTTCAAGAAATTTAGCAACCTCTCTAGGTTATCAAATTTGTTGGCGTGTAAGTGTTCAGTGCTGTTGGTTATAATTCTTCTTATATATGAGGCATCCTTTGTAATGCCTGATTTTATTTTGAGTATATTTTATTGGTCTACATAAAGCTTTATCAATTGAATTTATTTTTTTCAAAAAGCAACTCTTAGTTTCAATGACTGTTTTTTTTTCTTTTCTATTTTATTGAATTTATTTTGTACTATTTTTTAAAATTATTTCCTTACTTATGCTATATTTGAGTTTTGTTTCTTATTTTTCTATCCCTTGAGGTATAAAGTTAGGTTGTTTATTTGAGATCTTTCTTCTTTTAATGTGGTTGTTTATATCTATAGAATTCCCTCTTAGTACTACTTTTGCTTCATCCCATCAGTTTTGGTAAGCTGTATTTTTAATTTTATTTAATGTTTAAAAGGCTTCTTTGTTGTGTGGGTCCCAGGGGATGCATAAATGCCCCTTGCCATTGGTTCCCAAAGTTAGTGGATTTAGAAGCTAGTCCCTCAGTTGGCAACCATAAAATTTGGTGTGTGAGATATGTGAACAATACCCTTCACTACTCAGTGCGAGGCTGGGAATTAGAAATCCACCTCCCCCACAGTTGTGAGGCATTGTGCCTGGGGTGGTGTTTGTGGCACAAGAATGGTTCAGCTTTTTGTTATACTACTGTTTCCTGGCCTCCATAAATTTAGATGACATATAAACTGTTAATCTTGCTACAGGTCCCTATATAAGGTAAATTATATGCTAGAAGATAAACTGCTCCAAAGTCTAATACAATTAAATTTTGAATGTTTTCAGGTATAGTCTTTATGATCATTTTATGCATCTTCATGTATTCCAAGTGGCTTTTTCTCAGCTTTTCTTTTCTGTTTTGTTTTGTTTTGTTTTTTGGCCTGGTTGTCTCTTAAAAATCTAGCTCATTGACATTTAGCTTGTTGCTTTCATGAAGTCACCAGGCTCCTATTAATTGCTTACAAAATTTCCATTGTTTTCAGCAGTGTCCTTATGCCTTAAATTTCACATGATCTCTTCTAAATAAAACTTATTCCCTTGGGGTGTGCATCAAAACTTTCTCTTTTACTACCTTCCTTTTTAACTTGTGTAAAACTTTTGTACCACTGCTGTATATGTGGGGTATGGGGGAATCCAATGGTATAATTGGAGTATAAAGTTACAATTGACTGATAATTGGTATATAAAGTATAATTGAGGTATAAAGTTAGGTTGTTTATTTGAGATCTTTCTTCTTTTAATGTGGTTGTTTATATCTATAAAATATAAAATGGTATAATTGTCTCAGATACATCTCTGCTTTATAATGATGGTACTGGGGAAGAATAGTAGCTTCTGATTGTCTCAAATTGTCTCTCTTGGCATAAAATCTACTGAATGAATGATGTCAAGTGAGGATGGTTGGGCCTCAGTGCTCTTGGTTGGCTGTGCCTAGAGTAGAGCTTCCTCTTCAGAAGTGGAGTGTAAGTGGGCAAAAGGTGTTGCAAATCTCTCACCCTCTTTTGGCTGAAATAGAGCTTCTGCAATACAGAGCTGAGGAGAATTAAAAATGCTGTTGTCCTGCCACTTCTGGAGAGATACTGTAGTCCTAGACTGGTATCTGAATGGTAAGATAGTTCTGTAATATTGCCTATACACACTTGAGTAGGGAGTCCAGTAACATAAGCTGTTTGGTTATATTTAAAGAGCAGTGTGTTACAGGTGCCACAGCCACTTGATGGTCTTGTCAAGATTTAGTACATTTTCTTCAATAAGTGTTTATGTATTTGCTGTTTGTCATTAGGACATTCAGAAATATTAAATATTTGCTTTTTAAATAAGTTTCATCAGTTATGGTTGTCTCTCTTGGGAAAGGTATGCCATTCCAAACTTTATTTAAAACAGTTTATATTTTTCAAAAAACAAAACATACCTTAAAAAATAAAATTCTCATTGTTATATTTGAGTAATCATGTGTAAAATATATATTGCAGAATGAACAACTCTACACTACATCGTGGTATTTTGTAGATATTAAATAATGAAATACATGTAAAGTTATCTAGCACAGGACTGCATAAAAGTGGTTCTTCATAAATTATTCCTGTTTCTGAATCAAATTGGGAGACATTTTGTGATTATAATAAATTTTAAATTCAAAATAAGTTTAACAATGATTTTTTTCAGTTTTCTGTCCTGTCAAAAAAGAAAAAAATCTTTGTAGAAAATATTCCAAAATTACAATATCTCATACTTAATATACAGTATAAATCATGTTCAGTTATATATGTTTTATATCAATAACTATTTTAATGCTAATGTTGAATATGTATATTCTTGTATTTGTTATTTAATTCTTGAGAAAAGCATCTATCTAGTGTTTTTCTTTTTTTTTTCTTTTTTTTGAGATGGAGTCTTACTCTGTTGCCCAGGCTGGAGTGCAGTGGCGCCATTTCGGCTCACTGCAAGCTCCGCCTCCCGGGTTCATGTCATTCTCCTGCCTCAGCCTCCCGAGCAGCTGGGAGTACAAGTACCCTCAACCACGCCCGGCTAATTTTTTGTATTTTTAGTAGAGACGAGGTTTCGCCTTGTTAGCCAGGATGGTCTCAATCTCCTGACCTTGTGATCCATCCGCCTCGGCCTCCCAAAGTGTTGGGATTACAGGCGTGAGCCACTGTGCCCAGCTAGTACTTTTAATTTTTAATGACCCTTCAATGAACCATGTAAGTAAAAGCAATAAAAGCCTTTAATACCATGGGTGCCAGTATCCTCTTACATTCACCTTATACTTGATGTATTTGAGTCCCATCTTGTTCCTGATCTCTAAAGTTGCTTGTAATTTTTCTCTGTCATTCGGTTTTGTGCAGTGACTTAGGTGATTCTGCTTTACAATAGGCAATCATTACCTACATAACTGATATTCACTTCTTGGGCTTTTCTCACTTTTCCCTATTTAGGAGATTGCATTTTAATCCTGGTTTCCCTTAAACTACCATGAGAAGAGGTTAAAAAATTAGACTCTTATATGCACAACTCTACAACCTAAATACCATTTTCCATGCATTTCAAACTGTTATAAACCAAAATAAATTTTAAATGATATTTCTTATATTATTTTAATAAATATATTTGCAGTACAGTTCTCAAATGGCCCTAGGTGACCATGCTTTCCTCCCATCTTCTTGTTCATAGTACCTAGAATAACTGTAGGATGCTCAGGAAAGGCAAAATTCTGAGATAAAGAGAAACTATTTGAAAAAGCCAAGGTTTTGATCCTGTCCCTCCTAAAATAGAATGTCCTACAATGCTTGTCCAGAAAGTGACCCTTCCTTCAGGTCATAAAACCCAGGACAGACTGCTTTTATGTCCCTCAGCTGCAGAGCATGTGGGATACACAAAGATGGGATTGTATCCATCCTGGGCAGCTTTTCTGAGCCTTCGGGGACTATCTTGAGATTAAACTCTATGCTTCTGTTATCCCTGCCTGCCTACCTACCTTTAAGTAATAGAGCTGTTTTATATGACTTATTATTTGTTAGTATTCTATGTCACTGGATTAAGGCAAGGAGTAAAAGTGCTGCCCAAGATGCAAGTGGGCTAACGTATTTGAACTCCTATTCCTGGTAACTGGCATAGTGATAAAATAGTGATAACCTTTTCTATCCTCCATAAAATGGGTATCTTCCTTGGGTCTGGTAATCAGTAACCCTGCTTTGCAGTATTATTTAAAATAGTTTAAATTTGACACCAACTTTAAGAAATCAACTGGAGTATTATTTTCTCTTTATAAGTGCTATAAGAGTTATAGTGAAAACCCCTCTCAGATCTAGGGTCAATGGGTTAGAGATCAAGAAGAAAGTAGCATATAAGATAGACCCTGAAGTGAACAAGTCTGATAACAGAAGGGTATCCCAAGTGTAGAAGTCAATGTGTTTATGTGTAGGTGAAAATATTACTATTTCCCTCATTAGAAAGCTCTAGTGGAGTGGTCCCCACCATTTTTGGGACCGGGGACTGGTTTCATGGGGGAGTGAAGGGGTGGTTTCAGGATGAAGCCGTTCCACCTCAGATCATCAGGCATTAGATTCTCATAAGGGATGTGCAACCTAGATCCCTTGCATGCGTAGTTCACAATAGGTTTCACCCTTCCATAAGAATCTAATGACATCGCTGATCTGACAGGAGGTGGAGCTCAGGTGGTAATGCTCCCCTGCCCACCCTCACCTCTTGCTGTGTGGCCTGGTTCCCAACAGGCCACAGGCTGGTTCATGTTCATGGCCTGGAGGTTGGGCACCGTGCTCTAGTGCATGTCATAAAGCATGCTGCAGATATTTAGTGACCAAAGATTTATTAATGGAAGCTTTGCAAGATAATTTTGAAATACAAATTAAATTCAGTGTGTGGAAAATTTGGATTTTAGAACTTAAAAGTGTCTCTCCTTTAGGAAATAAAGAACTACACATGTTTTACTATTGCTATCATTTCGTTCTATTTTCAGAAATAGAGGAAAGTCATGCATCAGGGAGACTGTGGATATGATGTATCACAGATAAAAGATGCTTGAGATATACCTACAAGTTAGGGGTCAGTTTCTATTATCTAAGAATGAGTTGATAAGGAGCTAAACAAGGAGATAAGTTATAGAAATGAAAAGATGGACAGATCCAGATATGAGAAAATTATGAATCTAGGACCAACAGACATTTGGAAGAAAAAATGAAGTATCAAGCATGATGAAGGTTTCACAAAATTCATTGAGAAATCAAAATAAGTGGTTGATCATGGGGACTTTAGGCCTATGCAATCTATGCACAACAGTTTATTGCTTGAAGGTAATATTCTACACTACAAGAAGATCTGAAATCTAAAGTAATAAGTGAAGAATGTGGTACACTATATCCAGAGATAATAAAGCTGCATAGCCTCAAGTGTCTGCTGTGAAATTCCTTTATAAAACATTAATTATATGAATATGTCACATTTAACAGTTCTTGGGAAGAATTCTCATGTTCTGCTCAGAAAACTGAATTGATTTTTTTCTACTCATGAACAGTGCAAATTTAGTTAAAATATTGCTTCTCAAGGATTTTACTTTCATGTGTAAGGGAGTATTTAATGTTGGCTATCAATTTAGATAACAATTATAGCCAATGGACAATCTGTTCTTAAGATATATGAAACCAATTAGAAATTATCTGTAGGTGAAATATTTAGTTATGAAGGATACAATTAATTTAATTTATCCTGATAGCTACTGTCTCTGAAATTTTGTAGAAGGAAGAAAGATACATATTTCCCTATGAAAATACATGATGTATCAAAATTACTCAGAGTGAAGAAAATCATATTCTGGAAGTTTACATTTGGCAAAATGTAATAGTGCTTCTGGTTTAGCTTACTTGAAATTTATTATTTTTTATTACTAGAATTAATAATTATGGCCATTTCTACTTATTATTTCTTTCATTACAAATCTCTAGTGCATGTTATTAGTCAATTAATTACTCAAGGCTCAAAACATTTTATTGGTTGTGTTAGCCTCATGAACAGTGAAGGTTTGAGTATTTGGATATTAGTAACTGTGGGGATAAAGCAATTAGAAATATAATGTGATAATCTTATTATATTCAGGTTTCCTGATGCCCAAAGCCTACATTTTGGGGCTGCACATTTTAGAAAATAAAATTAAAAGGTACTTACATAAATATAAACAAAAATTGGGATCAAGGAGCGATCCATACAAATGAGGGATGCTAAAAATATACATCACGATAAATTTGCATCCAATAATGACAATTGTCACTGTATTTAAAGGGTAAGACAAACCAATTTTAGTGAAGGAAAAGGTCTTATAAAATGACATACTTGCAAAATTAGATGGAATAATAACCTCTCTTTTTGTTATGTCTTAACAAATCCTGTGGCTAGAAAGTGGTGTATCCCTGTTCTCTGCTTTATGTATTATAAGCAGCCTTATAGAATGTCAACCAAAAAAAAAAAAAAAAAAAAATTTTCCCTTTTAAAACCTTAAAAAAAATGCCATAGCTAATAATCCACTTTCAATATAGTATCATTTATCATTAAGCAAGTTTTTTTCCTTTGATGATTATAGAAACTAGCTGCAGATGTACTCTTCCTCATCTTTGAGTGAAGAAACAGTTCCTGATGACAATCTAGCCCAATCTAGCTTTTTCACATTTTATCTTGCCTATGGCTTTAGGTCATTTGAGAGTGGCTCTATTCTTTACAGAACTTTTGAAGGTAACTAATTTCCATTGATGTTTCAGATCATTTCACAAGACTGAAGTTGTTTTTGTTCATGTTGTCACTCCATAATTTTCAACTCTTTGATTTCGTATTTGAAAACTTCCTCTCTCAATATTGACTGTATGCATCAATATTTATATTTTCAGATCTTCTATAACATTATATCTATTTATTCCATTCATGTAAACAGATCTGTCAGTTTTCTTTTCTAGCTCCTTAGCTAATGCTTTAATTTTAACTCATGTCTTACATCTAGATTGTAAGTTTTCTTTTTCAGTTTTAGGAAGATACTTTTTAAAAATACACTTTGAGGACACCATAATGACACCTTAAATTTTTTCGTTTCATTGCCTTTAAACTGTTGTAATATTTGAACAAATTGCTTAAGCACATCTAAGTAAATTGTATCCTCTGTGAAAAAAGGAAAATAGGTACACATCTTTCATAGGACCACTATGAGATTTAAATGATATATTATAAATAATGGTTGAAGAATAGTTCGTTGCTCTTTGTATATTTAATAAATAAATAACATGCATTTTAGTAGTTGAAACAAATGATATATAAATGTCTTTATGTGTTTTAAAACTAAAATAGGCAAATTTATATGTAAATATATGTATCATATATATACATATAACCTTTCTAAAGCTTGTCTAATAAGGCAGCACTTATTCTAGGATAATGCTAGTAACATTTGAACTATATATGGGTAGACGAGAACACATCAGCCTGTCATGAATTGCATTGCTGGCTATATTGAAACTATGTCTGAGCTATTTCTAAAGGTTCCTGTCTATATTCAGTGCATGTTACTGGTAAAATGAAAGTCACCAAGACTCCCTGAACTACTCTTAAGGATTTAGAATCTAGGAAGCAAAAGTGAAGAAAGACAGTAAATGAGTCTTGAAGTAAGGATGTGAATAATTTATATTTGATAAAGTTTGAAGCTTGTAGTTGGATGGAGTTGAAAAATAGGGCCGGTTGAGCCTTTTGAGGTAAAAAACAAAAATAAAATTACATAAATAAGTAACATTTTCATCAAAAAGGTATAAAATGCTTCAATTACATAAAATAGCACTAGAAATACAAAGATTATATGTAAATACCTCTGAAAATTGCAATTCATAAAATATAAAAAATACATTTTAAACTCACATATTTTAGAAAATCCAGCTTAGGTATGTAAATTACTTTTAAAACTTGTGATCATAAATATCATTTGAAATAAATTAATATGTTATCTTAGTTTTCATTTTGGACATTTAACAATATTATTCTTTTACCTTATTTTTGATAAATGAAGTTAAATGTAGTTAAAGAAAGTCCTATAGTCAATAATCATTCTATATATAGATCTCGTGATTTCTTTTTTCTCACGATAAAAGTTTTTTAATACTGCCATTTAATTTAGATTTGGAAATATAGAAGGCATGGAATCTAAGCAGTAGATGAAACATTAAATTGTAGTTACATTTTTAACATAGGAATTATATTTTTAATGCATTTGATAAACTAGCGACATATCCTTGGTATCTAAATTTATGTCATGTATTATTAATACCAAAAGCACAAGCAACAGAGAAAATATAAATGTTAAACTTCATCAAAATAAAGAATTTTGTGCATCAAAGACACTATCTACAGAGTGAAAGGCAACCCATGGAATAGAAGAAAACATTTGCAACTCATATAGCTCATAGGATATTGATACACATAAAGAATTCCTGCAATTCAATAGCAAAAAACCAAAATCACGATTTAAAAATAAGCATAGAGTTTTAAAAGACATTTCTTCAAATAAATTATCAAAGTGACCAATAGCATGTGAAAAGTTTACATCACTAGTATTTGGGAAAACGCAAACCAAAACCACAGTGAGACACAACCTCAAACCCATTAGGATAGCTACTATATATTCAAAAACAAAAACCATAAAATAGAAAATAGCTCAGCAAAGTCTCAGGATACAAAATTAATGTGCAAAAATCACAAGCATTCTTATACACCAGTAACAGACAAGCAGAGAGCCAATTCAGGAATGAACTTCCATTCACAATTGCTTCAAAGAGAATAAAATATCTAGGAATCCAACTTACAAGGGACCTCTTCAAGGAGAGCTACAAACCACTGCTCAGTGAAATCAAAGAGGACACAAACAAATGGAAGAACATACCATGCTCATGGATAGGAAGAATCAATATCGTGAAAATGGCCATACTGCCCAAGGTTATTTATAGATTCAATGCCATCCCCATCAAGCTACCAATGAGTTTCTTCACAGAATTGGAAAAAAA